>NC_084550.2:695000-762500 GCF_033978685.3 Nerophis lumbriciformis
AAGTAGAGTTCTTGACTAATGTATCAGACAGTAAATGTGCACAAGTCCTGCTCCAAAACTCAAGTCCACCACTTGTGTTCAATTCAAATGTGAAATGGTGGTTTGAAAGAAGCCATCTTTGTCAAACAAGGAGGAAGTTAGTGTGCTTGTCCCAAAGATTGTCTCCTTCCACAGAAAGTAGGCCAACAGGAAAAGATCTCTGTTTATATGGATATCATTATCATCAAGCACTTCCTCTTCAGGGCAAAGTACCCTCAATTCTACTATGAATCGCTACTTTTTTTCCTACGCTTTGAACCCTGCGTCTTACAAACCGGTGCGGCTAATTTAGGGATGTTTCTTCACTGATGGCCATCATGCAAATAGTTTTCATAAAACACAAGCAGAGACACTGAATCCTTGTGTTATTGTTTGTGCTATGGCGCCACCTTTTGGACAAGTTCCCTCACTGCGAATGCTGCACTGTCCTTCCATTCAAGTCCTTTTATCCGGAAGTAGAAGTGCATGTCTGTCTTCTAGCCGTCCATAGCGTTTAAACTCGTATGGATTCTTCATTCATCACTCCAAGCAACATTTTTAAGTTTTACAATATAACTAAAACAATGATGTGATTTCTGTCAAAGTGTTTTCACACATATTTTTAAGTGCTATTGTATTGCAATGAAGCTAGCGTCGTTAATATTAGCTAATATATTAACATGTTTACGAGGGTCTGTGTTGGTATTATGAACTTACAATGGCATTCTTTTTGCATTGTTAAAGAAATTCCTCAGTAAATTCACCAAAACGTCACTGTGGAGTTATTGTGTTTTTTTAGCTGATTGGAGAGTTAGCTTCCACAGCTAATGGGTCCATGACCATGACTTCTGTTTTGTTTGATCAGCCGATTTACTGCCGTGTACGGACACGTTTGGAAACAATTAAGTAATAAATAGTTAATTATTGTTTTTATATTTATTTATTTTTTGCTTTAATTCAGTCATTGGTGGAGCTAAGGATAATATTTGAATATTGTTTTTAATATTGTTGTGCAGCACTTTGGAAACATTTTTTGTTGTTTAAATGTGCTATATAAATAAAGTGGATTGGATTGGAAACAATTAAGGTATGTAAATAAACATTTACATAATATTTCTGTGCAAGGAACTCATTTCACGACGTATATATCTGCAGCTTATATGGAAAATATTGTTTTCTTCTCAAATTTAGCGAGCGCTGCTCTATAGTCCCGAAAATATGTTAAGCTTCAAAATAAAAGCCTGGCAGTATATTGACCTTGGTTCTATTGCAGCAACTAACAAAATGCACATATTTCATTTCTATTCTTAGCAAGCAGAAGAAAGGTTAGTGCGCGTATGAAAGCTTTATTTTAGTCCAAAAATACAAGGGAATTACTGCAGCAGCTCTGTTAGATAAGGGTATAAAATATTTGAAAAGAAAACAAATCAATGATAAAAATATTCTAAATCGCAGCAAACAACATTTGTTATTAGCAGCATTCTCCTTACATCTCAAGTCAATAGACGGCTGCTTAGGTAATGTGGACGTCAACATGAACAAAAGCCATTAAACGGAGTGCCTTCAACGGGCCTTGTAAGTCCTGTTGCCAGCAGATAAACATCATCTCCCAGCCGCAGTGGGACTTACTTCTTTATCTCGTCCTCCACAGCGGTCACGCCATCTTTATGCGGCTGCAGAAGCTTGTGTGTGGCGCTGCCAAAGTCGCACAGCACGTAACTGCCCTGGTCGTTCAGGAGGATGTTCTCCACCTGTCAGGTGCACAGCAGCACCATCCAGTCAGACAATAACAACTTTGGATGGATTTAACCATACAGGATGTTCATTGTGCTTTCACTCACAACTACTCCCATTAACTTATTTAGCACAACTCTTCAATCTAGTTAGTAACACTGCTTAGTGTTTTTACTATTTAGTATTTTTACTATTTAGTAACACTGCTTAGTGTTTTTACTATTTAGTATTTTTACTATTTAGTATTTTTACTATTTAGTAACACTGTTTAGTGTTTTTACTATTTAGTATTTTTACTATTTAGTAACACTGTTTAATCTTTTTACTATTTAGTAACACTGCTTAGTGTTTTTACTATTTAGTATTTTTACTATTTAGCATTTTTACTATTTAGTATTTTTACTATTTAGTAACACTGCTTAGTGTTTTTACTATTTAGTATTTTTACTATTTAGTAACACTGTTTAATCTTTTTACTATTTAGTAACACTGCTTAGTGTTTTTACTATTTAGTATTTTTACTATTTAGTAACTGTTTAATCTTTTTACTATTTAGTAACACTGCTTAGTGTTTTTACTATTTAGTATTTTTACTATTTAGTAACACTGTTTAATCTTTTTACTATTTAGTAACACTGCTTAGTGTTTTTACTATTTAGTATTTTTACTATTTAGTATTTTTACTATTTAGTAACACTGTTTAGTGTTTTTACTATTTAGTATTTTTACTATTTAGTAACACTGTTTAATATTTTTACTATTTAGTAACACTGCTTAGTGTTTTTACTATTTAGTATTTTTACTATTTAGTAACACAGTTTAATCTTTTTACTATTTAGTATTTTTACTATTTAGTAACACTGTTTAATCTTTTTACTATTTAGTAACACTGTTTAGTGTTTTTACTATTTAGTATGTTTACTATTTAGTAACACTGTTTAGTGTTTTTACTATTTAGTATTTTTACTATTTAGTAACACTGTTTAGTCTTTTTACTATTTTGTATTTTTACTATTTAGTAACACTGTTTAGTCTTTTTACTATTTAGTATTTTTACTATTTAGTAACACTGTTTAGTGTTTTTACTATTTTGTATTTTTACTATTTAGTAACACTGCTTAGTGTTTTTACTATTTAGTATTTTTACTATTTAGTAACACTGCTTAGTGTTTTTACTATTTTGTATTTTTACTATTTGGTAACACTGTTTAGTGTTTTTACTATTTAGTATTTTTACTATTTAGTAACACTGCTTAGTGTTTTTACTATTTAGTATTTTTACTATTTAGTAACACTGTTTAGTCTTTTTACTATTTAGTATTTTTACTATTTAGTAACACTGCTTAGTGTTTTTACTATTTAGTATTTTTACTATTTAGTAACACTGCTTAGTGTTTTTACTATTTAGTATTTTTACTATTTAGTAACACTGTTTAGTGTTTTTACTATTTAGTATTTTTACTATTTAGTAACACTGTTTAGTATTTTTACTATTTAGTATTTTAACTATTTAGTAACACTGCTTGGTGTTTTTACTATTTAGTATTTTTACTATTTAGTAACACTGTTTAGTCTTTTTACTATTTAGTATTTTTACTATTTAGTAACACTGTTTAGTATTTTTACTATTTAGTATTTTTACTATTTAGTAACACTGCTTGGTGTTTTTACTATTTAGTATTTTTACTATTTAGTAACACTGTTTAGTCTTTTTACTATTTAGTATTTTTACTATTTAGTAACACTGCTTAGTGTTTTTACTATTTAGTATTTTTACTATTTAGTAACACTGTTTAATCTTTTTACTATTTAGTAACACTGCTTAGTGTTTTTACTATTTAGTATTTTTACTATTTAGTAACACTGCTTAGTGTTTTTACTATTTAGTATTTTTACTATTTCGTAACACTGTTTAGTGTTTTTACTATTTAGTATTTTTACTATTTAGTAACACTGTTTAATCTTTTTACTATTTAGTAACACTGCTTAGTGTTTTTACTATTTAGTATTTTTACTATTTAGTAACACTGCTTAGTGTTTTTACTATTTAGTATTTGTACTATTTAGTAACACTGCTTAGTGTTTTTACTATTTAGTATTTGTACTATTTAGTAACACTGCTTAGTGTTTTTACTATTTAGTATTTGTACTATTTAGTAACACTGCTTAGTGTTTTTACTATTTAGTATTTTTACTATTTAGTAACACTGTTGAATCTTTTTACTATTTAGTAACACCGCTTAGTGTTTTTACTATTTAGTATTTTTACTATTTAGTAACACTGTTTAGTCTTTTTACTATTTAGTATTTTTACTATTTAGTAACACTGCTTAGTGTTTTTACTATTTAGTATTTTTACTATTTAGTAACACTGTTTAGTGTTTTTACTATTTAGTATTTTTACTATTTAGTAACACTGTTTAGTCTTTTTACTATTTAGTATTTTTACTATTTAGTAACACTGTTTAGTGTTTTTACTATTTTGTATTTTTACTATTTAGTAACACTGTTTAGTCTTTTTTACTATTTAGTATTTTTACTATTTAGTAACACTGTTTAGTGTTTTTACTATTTTGTATTTTTACTATTTAGTAACACTGTTTAGTGTTTTTACTATTTTGTATTTTTACTATTTAGTAACACTGTTTAGTGTTTTTACTATTTTGTATTTTTACTATTTAGTAACACTGTTTAGTGTTTTTACTATTTTGTATTTTTACTATTTAGTAACACTGTTTAGTGTTTTTACTATTTAGTAACACTGTTTAGTGTTTTTACTATTTAGTAACACTGTTTAGTGTTTTTACTATTTAGTATTTTTACTGTTTAGTGTTTTTACTATTTTGTATGTTTACTATTTAGTAACACTGTTTAGTGTTTTTACTATTTAGTATTTTTACTATTTAGTAACACTGTTTAGTGTTTTTACTATTTTGTATTTTTACTATTTAGTAACAATGTTCAGTGTTTTTACTATTTTGTATTTTTACTATTTAGTAACATTGTTTAGTGTTTTTACTATTTAGTATTTTTACTATTTAGTAACACTGTTTAGTCTTTTTACTATTTAGTAACACTGTTTAGTGTTTTTACTATTTAGTATGTTTACTATTTAGTAACACTGTTTAGTCTTTTTACTATTTTGTATTTTTACTATTTAGTAACACTGTTCAGTGTTTTTACTATTTTGTATTTTTACTATTTAGTAACATTGTTTAGTGTTTTTACTATTTAGTATTTTTACTATTTAGTAACACTGTTTAGTGTTTTTACTATTTTGTATTTTTACTATTTAGTAACACTGTTTAGTGTTTTTACTATTTTGTATTTTTACTATTTAGTAACACTGCTTAGTCTTTTTACTATTTAGTATTTTTACTATTTAGTAACACTGTTTAGTGTTTTTACTATTTAGTAACACTGTTTAGTGTTTTTACTATTTTGTATTTTTACTATTTAGTAACACTGTTTAATCTTTTTACTATTTAGTAACACCGCTTAGTGTTTTTACTATTTAGTATTTTTACTATTTAGTAACACTGCTTAGTGTTTTTATTATTTAGTATTTTTACTATTTAGTAACACTGTTTAATCTTTTTACTATTTAGTAACACTGCTTAGTGTTTTTACTATTTAGTATTTTTACTATTTAGTAACACTGCTTAGTGTTTTTACTGTTTAGTATTTTTACTATTTCGTAACACTGTTTAGTGTTTTTACTATTTAGTATTTTTACTATTTAGTAACACTGCTTAGTGTTTTTACTATTTAGTATTTTTACTATTTAGTAACACTGTTTAGTCTTTTTACTATTTAGTATTTTTACTATTTAGTAACACTGCTTAGTGTTTTTACTATTTAGTATTTTTACTATTTAGTAACACTGTTTAGTCTTTTTACTATTTAGTATTTTTACTATTTAGTAACACTGCTTAGTGTTTTTACTATTTAGTATTTTTACTATTTAGTAACACTGCTTAGTGTTTTTACTATTTAGTATTTTTACTATTTAGTAACACTGCTTAGTGTTTTTACTATTTAGTATTTTTACTATTTAGTAACACTGCTTAGTGTTTTTACTATTTAGTATTTTTACTATTTAGTAACACTGCTTAGTGTTTTTACTATTTAGTATTTTTACTATTTAGTAGGGGTGTGGGAAAAAATCGATTCGAATTCGAATCGCGATTCTCATGTTGTGTGATTCAGAATCGGTTCTCATCTACTATTTAGTATTTTTACTATTTAGTAACACTGTTTAGTCTTTTTACTATTTAGTATTTTTACTATTTAGTAACACTGTTTAGTGTTTTTACTATTTAGTATTTTTACTATTTAGTAACACTGCTTAGTCTTTTTACTATTTAGTATTTTAACTATTTAGTAACACTGTTTAGTGTTTTTACTATTTTGTATTTTTACTATTTAGTAACACTGTTTAGTGCTTTTACTATTTTGTATTTTTACTATTTAGTAACAATGTTCAGTGTTTTTACTATTTTGTATTTTTACTATTTAGTAAGACTGTTTAGTGTTTTTACTATTTTGTATTTTTACTATTTAGTAACACTGTTTAGTCTTTTTACTATTTAGTATTTTTACTATATAGTAAGACTGTTTAGTGTTTTTACTATTTTGTATTTTTACTATTTAGTAACACTGCTTAGTGTTTTTACTATTTAGTATTTTTACTATTTAGTAACACTGTTTAATCTTTTTACTATTTAGTAACACTGCTTAGTGTTTTTACTATTTTACTATTTAGTATTTTTACTATTTAGTAACACTGTTTAGTGTTTTTACTATTTAGTATTTTTACTATTTAGTAACACTGTTTAATCTTTTTACTATTTAGTAACACTGCTTAGTGTTTTTACTATTTAGTATTTTTACTATTTAGTAACACTGTTTAATCTTTTTACTATTTAGTAACACTGCTTAGTGTTTTTACTATTTAGTATTTTTACTATTTAGTAACACTGTTTAATGTTTTTACTATTTAGTAACACTGCTTAGTGTTTTTACTATTTAGTATTTTTACTATTTAGTATTTTTACTATTTAGTAACACTGTTTAGTGTTTTTACTATTTAGTATTTTTACTATTTAGTAACACTGTTTAATCTTTTTACTATTTAGTAACACCGCTTAGTGTTTTTACTATTTAGTATTTTTACTATTTAGTAACACTGCTTAGTGTTTTTACTATTTAGTATTTTTACTATTTAGTAACACTGCTTAGTGTTTTTACTATTTAGTATTTTTACTATTTAGTAACACTGTTTAATCTTTTTACTATTTAGTAACACTGTTTAATCTTTTTACTATTTAGTAACACTGCTTAGTGTTTTTACTATTTAGTATTTTTACTATTTAGTAACACTGCTTAGTGTTTTTACTATTTAGTATTTTTACTATTTCGTAACACTGTTTAGTGTTTTTACTATTTAGTATTTTTACTATTTAGTAACACTGTTTAGTCTTTTTACTATTTAGTATTTTTACTATTTAGTAACACTGTTTAGTGTTTTTACTATTTTGTATTTTTACTATTTAGTAACACTGTTTAGTGTTTTTACTATTTTGTATTTTTACTATTTAGTAACACTGCTTAGTCTTGTTACTATTTAGTATTTTTACTATTTAGTAACACTGTTTAGTGTTTTTACTATTTTGTATTTTTACTATTTAGTAACACTGTTTAGTGTTTTTACTATTTAGTATTTTTACTATTTAGTAACACTGTTTAGTGTTTTTACTATTTTGTATTTTTACTATTTAGTAACACTGTTTAGTGTTTTTACTATTTTGTATTTTTACTATTTAGTAACACTGCTTAGTCTTTTTACTATTTAGTATTTTTACTATTTAGTAACACTGCTTAGTGTTTTTACTATTTTGTATTTTTACTATTTAGTAACACTGTTTAGTCTTTTTACTATTTAGTAACACTGTTTAGTGTTTTTACTATTTTGTATTTTTACTATTTAGTAACACTGCTTACTGTTTTTACTATTTTGTATTTTTACTATTTAGTAACACTGCTTAGTGTTTTTACTATTTAGTATTTTTACTATTTAGTAACACTGTTTAGTCTTTTTACTATTTAGTATTTTTACTATTTAGTAACACTGTTTAGTGTTTTTACTATTTTGTATTTTTACTATTTAGTAACACTGTTTAGTGTTTTTACTATTTTGTATTTTTACTATTTAGTAACACTGCTTAGTCTTGTTACTATTTAGTATTTTTACTATTTAGTAACACTGTTTAGTGTTTTTACTATTTTGTATTTTTACTATTTAGTAACACTGTTTAGTGTTTTTACTATTTAGTATTTTTACTATTTAGTAACACTGTTTAGTGTTTTTACTATTTTGTATTTTTACTATTTAGTAACACTGTTTAGTGTTTTTACTATTTTGTATTTTTACTATTTAGTAACACTGCTTAGTCTTTTTACTATTTAGTATTTTTACTATTTAGTAACACTGCTTAGTGTTTTTACTATTTTGTATTTTTACTATTTAGTAACACTGTTTAGTCTTTTTACTATTTAGTAACACTGTTTAGTGTTTTTACTATTTTGTATTTTTACTATTTAGTAACACTGCTTACTGTTTTTACTATTTTGTATTTTTACTATTTAGTAACACTGCTTAGTGTTTTTACTATTTAGTATTTTTACTATTTAGTAACACTGTTTAGTCTTTTTACTATTTAGTATTTTTACTATTTAGTAACACTGTTTAGTGTTTTTACTATTTAGTAACACTGTTCAATCTAATTAGGTTAAGGGTTAGTACGATTAGTAGTCTTATTGTTGTGATGCGTCTGTGAAATGCAGTATGCTTAAAATGATCAGAATACGTAAATATTACATGTTATTATGAATGTTACTACATGACATATATACTTACATCATGTATATATTACATGTTATTATGAATGTTACTACATGACATATATACTTACATCATGTATATATTACATGTTATTATGAATGTTACTACATGACATATACTTACATCATGTATATATTACATGTTATTATAAATGATACATTACATATGTACTTACAGTGTGTATATAAAACCTAATGGAGGTTTTTGGATGTTTTTAGAGCACTTTATAAGCGGAATCGATCAACTCCCAGGGACTTCAATGTTAGCTGACTCTTTCTAATGTTTATTTTAGATTTAGAATGCATAAAAAAATTAAAACATGTGTTCTTGTCTTGGATAGGGAATGTAAATGTTAGGTAAAATTCCCCCCAAAAGTGCAGGTGAGGGTAAGCCAAAGGGGTTACGGATGTGTGGCCACATTTTGGACAAAGGTCCAATGTTGTGGATGAAAAAAGGCTGCAGACGATGGCGCTAACCATGACCTGATGGTCACTTCCCTCCGTGGCGCATGACTGAGCCGCCACGCTCTTTTGTGTCCCTGCACTGTTACATAAGCCACGGGGGCTCAACAGAGGCCCCGCACCCTTTTTCAGGTCCTCGGTCAGAAGCCCGCTGAGAAGCCCACAAAGACCTTGGAGCATGTGCAGAGTGGTCTGGCTGCTAAACATGAAGTCACACTTAGACAAGTGGAAGATGGGAGGTGCACAGGAAGGGAAGGAAATAAGAAGACAAGCTGACCAAGCACATTTATATCTCGCACTTCACGGGCCAATCCGCAAGTTCCCCCCTCTTGGTTTCAATTCCCTCTGAGACGAGTCCTCCTTACCTTGAGGTCTCGGTGGATGATGGGGGTCTTGCACTGGTGCAGCCGCGCCACCGCCTCGCACGTGTCACAGAAGACTTGCAAGACTTCGGCCTCGCTGAAGCCAACGTTCAGCCGCTGGTTCATCTGCTTCACCACCTGGCCCGCTGACACACACCATGTGGCCGACAATCAACAAACCAAGATACTCACAATTTAAATACTTGAATAATGATTAGGGGTGCATGAGAAAACAGAAATACTGGCTCTTTGTTTGACCACAAGGTCATTGATTGTGTGAATGCCCAATTTTTATCAAAACGTTCTGCTCTACTGGGAATCGTGACATCCCCCCAAAAATACAAAAATAAAATATCCCGCATTACCCAGAATTCCGGGACATTTTGCCCATTGAAAATGAAAAGGCCAATTGTCAAACATGCACATTTCCCACATTTCTCTCACGGTTTGAAGCGCTCCAACATCCACATACTGCACTCACTTTAAACAATCAAACTACCATTTTCCAATTTCAAAAGAATTCCAGGAATTCCTCAAATTCCCGGTTTTACAAAGCACCATTTTCACCTCTTCCTGGAAAGTTTTCACAGGCCACATTTTTCAACCCTTTTGATCATTCCACCTTCAAAACATTCCTTTCAGTTGGGACAACAAATTCTCCCATTTTTTTCCGTAAAAAAATCCCGGTTTTACCGAAATTTCCAGGAATTCACAAATGCCCATTCTCAATTCAAACTGTTACTACGTCAACATTTTTGAAGCGTTTACAGAAATTCCAACACCAACTCATTCATATCATCAAGGAGGAGTGTGCTATTATTAATATTTTTTAATAAATCCTGGTTTTCCCCAATTTCCAGGAAAATTCCCATTCAAATGAATGGAGTTATTTATAGTCTACAATGCCCAAAAATCTCAATGTTTTGCATTTTTTAAACCCAATTCCGACCTTTCAACCATCCACCCACACTACTCTTTCTGGAATGCAAAACATGTTTTCCTTTTCCCAAAATTCCCGTTTTTCCCGAAATGTTCTCCCCACTGACAAAGAATGGGCAATATTCAATCTACTGCATATCCCACATTTCTCATCCGCTTTGAAGCGTTCCAACATCCACACACTCCACTCACTTTCAACAATCAAACTACCATTTTCCAAATTCTAAAAAATTCCAGGAATTTCCTGTTTTATAAATAACTATTTTCACATCTCCCTGGAAAGTTTTCACAGGCCACATCTTTCAACCCTTTTGACCATTCCACCTTCAAAACATCCCTTTTAGTTGGGACAACAAATTCTATTTTTTTCCGTAAAAATTCCCGGTTTTACCGAAATTCCAGGAATTCAAACTGTTACTACGTCAACATTTTTTAAGCGTTTACAGAAATTCCAACACAAACCCATTCATATCATCTAGGAGTGTGCTATTATCAATATTTTTTTAAATTCCCGGTTTTCCCCGATTTCCAGGAAAACTCCCATTCAAATCAGAGTTATTTATAGTCTACAATGCCCAAAATTCTCAAAATGTGTCACATTTTTTAAACCCGATTCCGACCTTTCAACCATCCACCCACACTACTCTTCCTCGAATGCAAAACATGTTTTCCCTTTCCCAAAATTCCCGTTTTTCCCAGAATGTTCTCCCCATGGACAAAGAATGGGCAATATTCAATCTACTGCGTATCCCACATTTCTCATCCGCTTTGAAGCGTTCCAACATCCACACACTCCACTCACTTTAAACAATCAAACTACCACTTTCCAAATTCTAAAAAATTCCAGGAATTTCCTGTTTTACAAATAACTATTTTCACATCTCCCTGGAAAGTTTTCACAGGCCACATCTTTCAACCCTTTTGACCATTCCACCTTCAAAACATCCCTTTTAGTTGGGACAACAAATTCTATTTTTTTTCCGTAAAAATTCCCGGTTTTACCGAAATTCCAGGAATTCTAACTGTTACTACGTCAACATTTTTGAAGCGTTTACAGAAATTCCAACACAAACCCATTCATATCATCTAGGAGTGTGCTATTATCAATTTTTTTTTTTTAAATCCTGGTTTTCCCCAATTTCCAGGAAAATTCCCATTCAAATGAATGGAGTTATTTATAGTCTACAATGCCCAAAAATCTCAAAATGTGTCACATTTTTTAAACCCGATTCCGACCTTTCAACCATCCACCCACACTACTCTTCCTCGAATGCAAAACATGTTTTCCCTTTCCCAAAATTCCCGTTTTTCCCGAAATGTTCTCCCCATGGACAAAGAATGGGCAATATTCAATCTACTGCATATCCCACATTTCTCATCCGCTTTGAAGCGTTCCAACATCCACACACTCCACTCACCCTGGACATTCAAGCCAGCATGTTTCCTGCTTTCGAAAATTACCAGGAATTTCCCCCCCATTAAAAATAAATGGGCAATATATGTGTATATATGTGTAGATGTGACAAAAAAATATTGTAGAAAGTATACCTTTACAGTACTCCATGAGGATGAGGACCTCCCACACACTGTCCGCCACTGTGTTGACGGCAGAGTCCAGGTAGCCCACGATGTTCTTATGGCCTGACAGCTCCTTCTGCAGGACATGGCGGGAACACAGGTCAAAAGTGGCAAAGGAATGGCTAAATCAGGCAATGGCCTTCCTAAAGTCCTGACTTAAAGGTGTGGACAATGCTGAAGAAACAAGTCCATGTCAGAAAAGCAACACATTTAGCTGAACTGCAGCAATTTTGTGGTCAAGTGGTCAAACAGAAGCTTGTGGATGGCTACCAAAATCTGCCTTATTGCAGGTAAACTTGCCAAGGGACATGTAAGCAAATATTAACATTGCTGTATGTATACTTTTCACCCTCACATTTTCAGTAGAGCCATAATAAATTCAAAAAAGAATGTTTTTTGTGACCAACAAGTATGTGCTCCAATCACTCTATCACAAACAAATAAGAGATGTAGAAATGATTGGAAACTCAAGACAGCCATGACATTACCGTATTTTTCGGAGTATAAGTCGCACCGGCCGAAAATGCATAATAAAGAAGGAAAAAAACATATATAAGTCACATTTTTTGGGGGAAATTTATTTGATAAAATCCAACAGCAAGAATAGACATTTGAAAGGCAATTTAAAATAAATGAAGAATAGTGAACAACAGGCTGAATAAGTGTACGTTATATGAGGCATAAATAACCAACTGGTATGTTAACGTAACATATTATGGTAAGAGTCATTCAAATAACTATAACATATAGATCAGGGGTGCTCACACTTTTTCTGCAGGCGAGCTACTTTTCAATTGATCAAGTCGTGGGGATCTACCTCATTCATATGTATCATTTATATTTACTTATTTATGAAATATATGTGTTTGTTAATAAGTTAAATGTGTTTAATGATAATGCAATCATGTTTAACACATAGTTAATACATTAAAGGTGTTTAATGATAATACAAGAATGTTTACCGTATTTTCCGCACTATAAGGCGCACCTAAAAACCACAAATTTTCTCAAAAGCTGACAGTGCGCCTTATAACCCGGTGCGCTTTATATATGGATAAATATTAAGATTCATTTTCATAAAGTTTCGGTCTCGCAACTTCGGTAAACAGCCGCCATCTTTTTTCCCGGTAGAACAGGAAGCGCTTCTTCTTCTACGCAAGCAACCGCCAAGGTAAGCACCCGCCCCCATAGAACAGGAAGCGCTTCTTCTTCTACTGTAAGCAACCACCCGCCTGCGTAGAAGAAGAAAAAGGGCGCGGATATTATCATTTCCTTTGTGTGTTTACATCTGTAAAGACCACAAAATGGCTCCTACAAAGCGACAGGGATCTGGTTCATGAAAAGACGCAATCTCTCCATCTGCACACGGATTACTATTTCACAGCAACTGATATTCCTGTGAACCGCACTGTGGATACAACGGGAGCACGTACGGTGAATATTCGCACCACAGGGAATGAGAAGTCATCCTTCACTGTGGTTCTAGCTTGCCATGCTAATGGCCAGAAACTTCCACCCATGGTGATATTCAAAAGGAAGACCTTGCCAAAAGAGACCTTTCCAGCCGGCGTCATCATAAAAGCTAACTCGAAGGGATGGATGAAGAAAAGATGAGCGAGTGGTTAAGGTAAGTTTAAGTTTACGCGAAGAGGCCGGGTGGCTTTTTTCACGCAGCTCTGTCCATGTTGATATACGACTCCATGCGCGCCCACATCACGCTGGTTTTAATATATTATTAAAGTTTGACTGACCTATCTGACTGTTTTTTTGACATTCCTTTAGCGCAGTTAGATGCGGCTTACAACACGGGGCGGCTTATAGGTGGACAAAGTTTTGAAATATGCCGTTCATTGAAGGCGCGGCTTTTAACCCAGGGCGCCTTATGGTGCGGAAAATACGGTAATACATATAGTTAATATTGTTAATAAATTAAAGGTGTTTAATGATAATACAAGTATGTTTAATACATATAGTTAATATTGTTAAGTTAAAGGTATTTAAAGATAATGCAAGCATGTTTAACACATATAGTTAATATTGTTAACAAGTTAAGGTGTTTAAAGATAATACAAGCATGTTTAACACATATAGTTATTATTAATAAGTTAAAGGTGTTTAAAGATAATACAAGCATGTTTAACACATATAGTTAATATTGTTAACAAGTTAAGGTGTTTAAAGATAATACAAGCATGTTTAACACATATAGATTCCTTTCTTTCATGAAGACAAGAATATAAGTTGGTGTATTACCTGATTCTGATGACTTGCATTGATTGTAATCAGACAGTGGTGCTAAAAACGTCCGCATTTTCGAATGGAGGAGAAAAAAGTCCTCCTTTCTGTCCAATACCACATGAAAGTGGTTGGTTTTTGGCATCTTATTTGTCCAGCTTCCGTACTCCTTTGTATACACTTTACGAGAAATACATTGTCGGCAAACTCCGTAGCTTGCTAGCTTGTGCACGCCAGCTTTCTGAGACTCTTATTTTGTTAGCGCAACTGTGCAACTGTGCAGTCGGTCTTTGGAGTTTTGACGACAGGTACGGCGCCAGAGTCTGTTGAAATAAAGTGTTTCTCGCCTTCCTGTCGGTCATTTTAATGAGCTGGCAGCAGCCAGCGTCATCTCAGAAGACCCTCGGGTGCCGTGAATGTCAATCAAGTGACGAAAGTGACGTCATAGTGAAGATTTATGATCGCTCATTTTTAGGACTATTTTTTTAATGCCTGGCTGGTGATCGCCTGACACACCCTCCGAGATCGACCGGTAGCTCGCGATCGACGTAATGAGCACCCCTGATATAGAACATGCTATACGTTTACCAAACAATCTGTCACTAAATCCCATGAAATCTTATACGTCTAGTCTCTTACGTCAATGACATCAATAATATTATTTGATATTTTACGCTAATGTGTTCATCATTTCACACATAAGTCGCTCCTGAGTATAAGTCGCACCCAAACTATGAAAAAAACTGCCACTTATAGTCCGAAAAATAAGGTATGTTCTTTACAAGTGTATGTACACTTTTGACCAGGACTGTAACTTCTTGTCTTCTTTCACGTTCATTACCACAACACACCGGGTATGGCTTTCCTTACAAAAACAGAAAGGCGTCTCACCATGATGGTGATCTCCCGCTTGTGGACGTTGAGGTCGGGGACGTTGTTGACGTACATCCTCTTGAGGGCGCAGCGGACGCCGCTGTGCGTACGAGCCAGGAAGACCACGGAGAAGCCTCCTGCAAACACACATCAGCTGTTGGACACTCAAGTTCAAATGGACATATTTTGTAATAAATGGTGACGTGAAGAATATTATTGTGTCAAGAAAAGCAGGATTCATTAATGAGGTCACTAGGAGTTACCATGGCCAACAGCAAAAAGATGAATTTGCTATTTGGTTTATCAGAATCAGAAATACTTTATTAATCCCTTAAAATGTTCAATAGTGAATAATAGTGATCGTGTTTTTCAAGCCCATAATAATCATCAATAATGATTATTAGTAATCAAGGAGGCCACTAAGGCTGCAGCTAACGATTATTTTTCTATCGATTAATCTATAGATTATTTTTTTCGATTAATCGGTTAATCTATAGATTATTTTTTTTCGATTAATCTATAGATTATTTTTCCTTTTACCGATTTTTTTTTTTATTTAAAATGAAGATGAAAAAATAAATGTAGGCCAGTTTTTTCAAAAGGCATGGCTTTTATTTACAAAAAAAAAAGTATGGCCACTCAGTCAACATTGACAACAACATGACAAAATATTCTGTAACAATGTAAACATTTAACAAAATTAAAAGTAGCTTCTTTGCTTTTAATGTGCAAATATAAAAGTAAACATCCAGTGCAAATCTTAATATTCTGCAATAGTATAAGCATTTCAAAAGTAAAAGTATTGCTTATTTTGCTTTAAAATGTGCAAAAATAAAGATAAACATCCAATTAAAAAAAGTGCAAAACGGAAATATTCTGTAACAACAGTGTAAACATTTCAACAAAAGTAAAAGTATTGCTTATTTGCTAAAATGTGCAAAAATAAAGATAAACATCCAATACAAAAAAGTGCAAAACGAAACATTCTGTAACAACAGTGTAAACATTTCAACAAAAGTAAAAGTATTGCTTATTTGCTAAAATGTGCAAAAATAAAGATAAACATCCAATACAAAAAAGTGCAAAACGAAATATTCTGTAACAACAGTGTAAACATTTCAACAAAAGTAAAACTTTTGCTTATTTTGCTTAATAACACAACAATGATAGTATGATTAAAGTGAAAGTTAATTGTTGGTTTGTACATAGTATACGTAATTGTTAATGTTGTAAAAGGTATTTGCACAACTAATTAACGTTAGCGTTAAAGAGGAGCGCGTCTTTGTAAACACTGAACAGGCACGCCAAACGCTCCTCTCAGAGCGAAACGGTGCTTCAGTTTATGAATTTACAACGCAGATACAAATGACACATTCATGTTTTTGTGTAATGATGACAACGTATACTCACGCGGACGATTGACTAGTTGATGGTGATGGCAAGAACGCTGCTGTTGTGCTGCTATGATAGGCCATTTCCGCTCGACACAGTGTGCATACAACAACATTATTAGCAGAGGTGGGTAGAGTAGCCAGAAATTGTACTCAAGTAAGAGTACTGTTACTTTAGAGATTTATTACTCAAGTAAAAGTAAGGAGTAGTCACCCAAATATTTACTTGAGTAAAAGTAAAAAGTATGTTGTGAAAAAACTACTCAAGTACTGAGTAACATACACACATATCATATATATATATATATATGTGTATATATATATACACACACACACACACACACACACACACACATATATATATATACATACATTGATATATACAGTATATAATTTATATTTATTTATTTTGCCGTTTTTGTTTACATGTTAAAGGTGTTTTAATGAATATACATGCATGTTTAACACATATAGATTCCTTTCTTTCATGAAGACAAGAATATAAGTTGGTGTATTACCTGATTCTGATGACTTGCATTGATTGTAATCAGACAGTAGTGCTGGTAACGTCCACGTTTTCAAATGGAGGAGAAAAAAAGTTCCTCCTTTCTGTCTAATACCACATGAAAGTGGTTGGTTTTTGGCATCTTATTTGTCCACCTTCCATATTCGTTTTTATACCCTTTACAAGAAATACATTGGCGGCAAACTCCGTAGCTTGCTAGCTTGTTTGCGCTGGCTTTCGGAGACTCTTATTTTGAAAGCGCAGGCGCGATGGAGCGGGACTTTTATTGTGAAGACAGGAACTGTGCAGTCAGTCTTTACGGTTGAAATAAAAAAAGGGTCTTTTTTCCTTCACACTTTTGATTGATTGATTGGAACTTTTATTAGTAGATTGCACAGTACAGTTCATATTCCGTACAATTGACCACTAAATGGTAACACCCGAAGTTAGCTCGGAGCCAGTCAGGTCATGTGACCCCTGGCTCTGTTTGATTGGTCCAACGTCACCAGTGACTGCATCTGATTGGTGGAACGAAGTGAAACGTCACCAGTAAGGCAGGCACTATGAAGGTCTGTCTGACAGACCAAAACAAACAAAGCGTGCATTAACAGATCGATCAAAATTAGTAGCGAGTAGCGAGCTGAATGTAGATAAAAGTAGCGGAGTAAAAGTAGCGTTTCTTCTTAGGCCGTTTATTGAAATACTCCCACACTTTTGACGACTTTTGGCGTGTTTTTTTCCCCTCGCTCGCACCGCTCGCATCGTCTGCTTTGCGCTCCGCCATGACGGTAGTGTGACGTAAATATGCGACGCGTCGACGAACAAAAACGTCCTCGACGTATTTACGTAACCGATGACGTCGACTACGTCGACGCGTCGTTTCAGCCCTAGAGGCCACTAACCAATCTTTGGAGGCGTATTAATTGCAGTAGAAGTTATTTAAACATGAATATTATATGTCAGTGAACATCTGGACAAGGCTTTAAGTTGTTTTTTGAACATTAGAAAAAGGTGTTTTATGCAGTGCTGATGTGTTTAATTGATCATCAATAAACATCTTTATTACGCGTGTCTAAGAGGAGCGTCGACATTGTATTTCAAAATATGGAAAATGGGTCAAAATATGACATTTGTCTACATCACAATAACTCATCTACTCCATTTTATAACTCTTTGTGGATTTAATACATTGTAAGGTTTCTGAAATATTGTCAACATTTGAATAAAAACAAAACACGTAGATTATAGTTAAGACATTTTTCAAGATGGCTGACATCATTTCTTGCAGAAAGTATGAGAATGTGTGAGCTGCTGCCTCACCTTCTTCACTCATGTAATCATCTCATATTTGTCAAGATACCGTATTTTCCGCACTATAAGGCGCACCTAAAAACCACAAATTTACTCAAAAGCTGACAGTGCGGCTTTTAACCCGGTGCGCTATATATATGGATTAATATTACGATTCATTTTCATAAAGTTTCGATCTCGCAACTTCGGTAAACAGCCGCCATCTTTTTTCCCGGTAGAACAGGAAGCGCTTCTTCTTCTATGCAAGCAACCGCCAAGGTAAGCACCCGCCCCCATAGAAGAGGAAGCGCTTCTTCTTCTACTGTAAGCAACCACCCGCCCCCGGAAGAAGAAGAAGAAGCGCGCGGATTTTCGTTTCATTTCCTTTGTGTGTTTACATCTGTAAAGACCAGACCACAAAATGGCTCCTACTAAGCGACACGCATATAACGCAGAATTTAAACTTAAGGCAATAAGTCATGCCGAAGAACACGGAAATAGAGCAGCAGCAAGAGAATATAACATAAATGAATCAATGGTGCGTAGGTGGAGGAAGCAAGAAGATGACCTGCGCCAGGTAAAGAAGACAAAACAGAGTTTCCGAGGGAACAAAGCAAGATGGCTACTGTTGGAGGACAAACTGGAACAGTGGGTTGTTGAGCAGAGAGCAGCAAGCAGAAGTGTCAGCACCATCACTATTCAAATGAAGGCAACAGCGCTAGCAAGCGAACTTCACCTGGATGATTTTAAAGGTGGTGCTTCTTGGTGTTTCCGGTTCATGAAAAGACGCAATCTCTCCATCCGCACACGGACTACTATTTCACAGCAACTGCCTAAAGACTTTCAAGAAAAGCTGGCTACTTTCCGTGCATATTGTAAAAACAAGATAGCTGAAAAAAAGATCCGGCCAGAGAACATTATCAACATGGACGAGGTTCCACTGACTTTTGATATTCCTGTGAACCGCACTGTGGATACAACGGGAGCACGTACGGTGAATATTCGCACCACAGGGAATGAGAAGTCATCCTTCACTGTGGTTCTAGCTTGCCATGCTAATGGCCAGAAACTTCCACCCATGGTGATATTCAAAAGGAAGACCTTGCCAAAAGAGACCTTTCCAGCCGGCGTCATCATAAAAGCTAACTCGAAGGGATGGATGGATGAAGAAAAGATGAGCGAGTGGTTAAGGTAAGTTTACGCGAAGAGGCCGGGTGGCTTTTTTCACGCAGCTCCGTCCATGTTGATATACGACTCCATGCGCGCCCACATCACAGATGGTGTCAAAAAACAAGTGAAGCACACAAATACAACACTCGCCGTCATTCCGGGTGGATTAACCAAAGAACTCCAACCGCTGGATATTGGTGTCAACAGGGCATTCAAATCACGACTGCGAACGGCGTGGGAACAATGGATGACCGAAGGCGAACACACCTTCACAAAGACAGGGAGACAGCGCCGGACGACATACGCCAACATCTGCCAGTGGATCGTAAATGCCTGGGCAGATATTTCGGTCACAACTGTGGTCCGAGCTTTCCGGAAGGCAGGATTCACAGAACTGCTGGACAACAGTGACACTGACTCCGATGACTTCGACGAGACGGAACCGGCCATTTTGGATCCCACATTTGCCCAACTTTTCAATTCGGACACCGAAGACGAAGAATTCGAGGGATTTATGAATGAAGAATAACTTCAGAAAGTGAGCGCTATGTTTATTTTGTGTGTTGTGACATTAACGTTCGAGCAACATTATGTTGCTATTGCTCTGCACTATTTTGAATTTTACTATGTTTGTGATTGCACATTTGCGTACATTTTGGGACAGAGTTGTTAGAACGCTGGTTTTTAATATATTATTAAAGTTTGACTGAACTATCTGACTGTTTTTTTGACATTCCTTTAGCGCAGTTAGATGCGGCTTACAACACGGGGCGGCTTATAGGTGGACAAAGTTTTGAAATATGCCGTTCATTGAAGGCGCGGCTTATAACCCAGGGCGCCTTATGGTGCGGAAAATACGGTATTTACACCAAGTTTGCATTTTTATTTTGACATTTTCTTCTGTGGTCCTCATGTCCGACCATCTCTGTCGCCTTGTTATTTGATTGAATGACGGAACATGAAACTGGTGGCGCTCCTTTAATGAGTCCACACTGAGAGTGTTTGCGGACGGAGGCTTGTCGTGCGACTCCATCGCTGCCGCAGCCAAAGCAAACAAAAACGGGAAGGAGACTCCAGGATAGGACAAAAACTGGAAAATATATGAAAGTCGGTCCATCCATGAATAAGATTTCACACCAAAAAAACATGTATTTATCATTATTCCGCTGCAAAAGTTCAGCCCAGTTTTCATCCGATCAGAATCATTCGAGTATCAAAACGTAAACTCCCCCCAAAAAAACACAAAAAAATTCCTGGATTACCCAAAATTCCCGGTTTTACAGGTCATTTTGCCCATTGAAAATGAGCGGGCCAATTTTCAAACATGCACAACTCCCACATTTCTCACCCGATTTAAACCATCCACACACTCCACTCACCTTGGACAATCTAACTAATATTTTCAAAGTAAAAACAAAAATTCCAGGAATTCCCTGAATTCCAAAGCCCTGTTTTCACCTCTTCCCGGAAAGTAAGTTTTCACAGTCCACATTTTCCAACCATCTTTGATCCATTCCGCCGTCAAGGCATTCCTTTTAGTTGGGACAGCAAACTCTCCTATTCTTTTACCATACAAATTCCCGGTTTTCCCGAAATTCAGAAGTACCCATTCTCAATTCAAACTGTTACTACGTCAACATTTTTTAACCAATTCCAGAAATTCCAACACCAACCCATTCATATCATCTAGGACAGTTGTGCTATTATCAATATATATTTTCAAAGATTCCAGGTTTTCCCGAAATTTCCAGTAAATTCCCCATTCAAATGAATGGACGTGTTCATAGTTCTACAATGCCCAAAATTTTCAAAATGTGTCACCATTTTTAAACCCAATTAGATTAAATTTAGATTAGATTAGATTAGATTTATTGGTCCCCTTGGGGAAATTAATTTTCACTGCCGTACATTTAAACACTAGACATTACACATCACACAAAAAAAAATAACAAAAAGACATCATACATGACTAACACACATTTACAGGCTTGTCAGACAGGTCGGCCGGGCCTGCTGTTAAGGGCGGCTATAGCTATATAATTACGACCTTTCAACTATCCACGACTCTTCCCATATACCGAACGTAAAACATGTTTCTCTTTCCCAAAATTCCCAGAATTTTCTCCCCGTTGAAAATGAATATGCATTATACAATCTACTGGATATCCCACATTTCTCATCCGATTCGGAACCGTTCCAACAGCCACACACTCCACTCACCCTGGACATTCAAACCAGCCTGTTTCCCGGTTTTCGAAAATTTCCTGATTACCCGGAATTACCAGGAATATCCCCACACTGAAAATGAATGGGCAATATACAAACTGTTGGAAGAATTGTTTGTAAGTTATCACAAAAGAAACGTTGTATTATGAATGCTGTCTTTCGAGGCCTAACAAGAGGAAGAAGGCTCGTGAAACGCCACTGTGATTTCAACACGGACAGATGGCAGGATCTGCTCAACTTCCAGAGGAACTCTCTTTGAAGTGTTAAACGAACTCTCTTTGAAATATTTCACAAACTCTCTTCCAACTATTTGGTAACCGAGGTCAACGCTATTTACGACCCGCTGCCCTCTTGAAGTCCCTGTGGTCAGGAGACGGGAGGGGTTATCCATTTGTCCTCCAACGCCTGCCCCAGCTGGATCCAGGAAGAGCCCAAGCCCGAGAAATCCTCTTCTTGGACTTCAATGAGACCGAAAACAATGACTGTTTTACATACTTCCCATTCCTGCTGTGACATGTGTTGGTGCGTGAACATTGAACATCTGAATAAATGAGGAGACGAAAACCTTCTTCGTCAGAGCGTGGTGCAGGACTGTACAGAAAGTGCAGTGGCCATGTCTCTCCTCAATATTGAGTCCAAATTGAATTCTGTCTCTGTTTGATTCCTTGCCTTTTGTCTTGTTTAATAGATGTCCTCAGTGTTTGAACGTGACACAAACCTCTCCACATCCCACATTTCTCAACCAATTGGAACCGTTCCAACATCTACACATTCCACTCACCCTGGACATTAAAGCCAGCCTGTTCGCCGCTTTGGAAAGTTCCTTGATTACCCGGAATTACCAGGAATTGTTGCCCCCATTTGACAATGAATGGGCAATACACAAACCTCAACATATCCCACATTTCTCAACCAATTGGAACCGTTCCAACATCTACACATTCCACTCACCCTGGACATTAAAGCCAGCATGTTCGCCGCTTTGGAAAGTTCCTTGATTACCCGGAATTACCAGGAATTGTTGCCCCCATTTGACAATGAATGGGCAATACACAAACCTCTCCATATCCCACATTTCTCAACCAATTGGAACCGTTCCAACATCTACACATTCCACTCACCCTGGACATTAAAGCCAGCATGTTCGCCGCTTTGGAAAGTTCCTTGATTACCCGGAATTACCAGGAATTGTTGCCCCCATTTGACAATGAATGGGCAATACACAAACCTCAACATATCCCACATTTCTCAACCAATTGGAACCGTTCCAACATCTACACATTCCACTCACCCTGGAGATTAAAGCCAGCCTGTTCGCCGCTTTGGAAAGTTCCTTGATTACCCGGAATTACCAGGAATTGTTGCCCCCATTTGACAATGAATGGGCAATACACAAACCTCAACATATCCCACATTTGTCAACCGATACAAAGCGTTCCAACATCTACACATTCCACTCACCCTGGACATTCAAGCATTTCACTTCCACTCACGCCTATCGGCGGTTCGCGCACATAGAGCATTCCTTCCGGAATTGCAAATTGTAGTTTAGAAAACAAGTAGCTCCTTCAGCCTGGCCTTACATTGTGAACCCTGAAGTTAAAGACTCCATCCAGCTCATGGTTTTGCACAAAAGTCCATACAATGCTTCATTCACTTGCCGTACAACAAGTCCTCAGCCAACGCTAACCCTGGCACCGACGTTCATCCAGGAGGCTAATAGTTGTACGTTCCTTTTCTAGACAATCAGGATGAGTTCATTGTGTTAGCAAAGCCCACACAATGGCGCACTTGTTGCTTGACAAGTTACCTCAGGTCAGCTCACGCTTGCCTGGATAATTGGTGAGGCGGGGGTGGGGACAAAAGTGTGTTACTTGGAGAAGACAAGCTCCACGCCAGGTAGAAGCTGCTCACACAGAAGCTAGCAGAATGTAGCAACAGCATACTGAAGGTAGGGCGGGCCGATAAAAGGATATCAATGCACATCGCAATGGACATGTAATCGACATCATTGCATTGACTTTCCCTAGTAATTATTTCCATGTAAGTTGATTCATTAATTATGAAGTCATGAACTTCACTACTAAAAGGCTGACTGTGCCATCACTTTAAAGAATGCTCAAATTAAACTGTGTGAATGTAGTTTTTAACACCGACCAAAACCGAGCGGTGAAATAGATTGCAGGTTGGCGAAGACAACCATGGCAACTGGAAGATCAAAGCAGCGTCTAAATATCACTTCCAACGGATTCCACATCCATGTCATCACACTGACTGTCCCTGCAACAGAAGATGTTTTTAGTGCAAGGTGAGACCCAACATCTGCCTCCAGACCACCTGCTCCAGGATCAGGTTCCCACTAAATCACCGCCCAAGGCCTTTGTCGCCTCTCCAAGTCTATGCCAGCCGCTGAGTGGAAGGAGAAGGGGTGGGGGGCTGGTGCATACCAACTTTTAGGACAAAAGGAGAGACCCCTCAACACTACACCCCCACGTGGACTGCACAGAACTCAAACAGGGGATAGTGACGCAAACATTGACCCAGGAAACAGAGTTGTTCAACATTAGACCTTTTTCCGTCCAAAGTTTAAAGTTCCTGGAACTTAAATGTTTCCTGTGGACCTGTGTGGTTTGTGTTTACACCACATTTCACAAATCAGGCATATGGAGGAGTGATTTAGCACTGATACCATGTCAATAGACAATATTAACTCTTATTTCTTTTACTTAAGTGTAAGTTAATGAAATACAACAAAACTAAGGCTGAAACGACGCGTCGACGTAGTCGACGTCATCGGTTACGTAAATACGTCGACGCCGTTTTTGTGCGTCGGCGCGTCGCATATTTACGTCACTCTACTTTACTGTCATGGCGGAGCGCAAAGCAGACGATGCGAGCGAGGGGAAAAAAGCACGCCAAAAGTCGTCAAAAGTGTGGGAGTATTTCAATAAACGGCCTAATAATGTTGTTGTATGCACACTGTGTCGAGCGGAAATGGCCTATCATAGCAGCACAACGGCTATGAACGAACATTTGAAAAGAAAACCCCCGACAGCGTTCTTGCCATCACCATCAACAAGTCAATCGTCCGCGTGCGTATACGTTGTCATTATTACACAAAAACATGAATGTGTCATTTGTATCTGCGTTGTAAATTCATAAACTAAAGCACCGTTTCGCTCTGAGAGGCGCGTTTGGCGTGCCTGTTCAGTGTTTACAAAGACGCGCTCCTCTTTAACGCTGTGGAGAGGCGGCGAGCGAGCGGCGAGGCGGGGCGCGCCGGGAGCGACGCCGCAATCGTGCCCAGGTGCGCGATCCGCGCAGTTGGAAGAGAAAAGACTTTGTGTAAAATGAAAAGATTGTAAACCTGGCAAAGCCGTCTGGCGTTCAGTCTGTCGGTCCTGAAAGAACCCCACGGCACAAGACGTGTCACAAACGCTAACGTTAATTAGTTGTGCAAATACCTTTTACAACATTAACAGTTACATATACTATGTACAAACCAACAATTAACTTTCACTTTAATCATACTATCATTGTTGTGTTATTAAGCAAAATAAGCAATACTTTTACTTTTGTTGAAATGTTTACACTGTACACTTTTTTGTATTGGATGTTTAGCTTTATTTTTGCACATTTTAGCAAATAAGCAATACTTTTACTTTTGTTGAAATGTTTACACTTGTTACAGGATATTTCCGTTTTGCACTTTTTTGTATTGGATGTTTATCTTTATTGTTGCACATTTTAAAGCAAAATAAGCAATACTTTTACTTTTGAAATGCTTATACTATTCCAGAATATTAAGATTTGCACTGGATGTTTACTTTTATATTTGCACATTAAAAAGCAAATAAGCTACTTTTAATTTTGTTAAATGTTAAAAGTTTTAAATGTTTACATTGTTACAGAATATTTTGTCATGTTGTTGTCAATGTTGACTGAGTGGCCATACTTTTTTTTTTGTAAATAAAAGCCATGCCTTTTGAAAAAACTGGCCTACATTTATTTTTTCCTCTTCATTTTAAATTAAAAAAAAAAATCGGTAAAAGGAAAAATAATCTATAGATTAATCGAAAAAATAATCGATAGATTAATCGATAGAAAAATAATCGTTAGCTGCAGCCCTAAACAAAACCATATGATTTAAAAACAAGAGCGTATCGGATTTTAAATAAAAAGTCAACCATTTGTCTACAGTGTCCAACAGTCAGAAAGTGGTCCCGTTAGTAAACGACAACCTGCTCCCAATCAATGCTGAAGGTGAGAATTATTTTTGAAACAAAGTTTGAATGCACAGTCGGAGGACTGGTTTTAAAACTGAAGAGCCAAAGCTCAACTGAAATGCTAGTAGAATGTAGAATGAATGGTAGAACGGGTCTAAATCTTGAAGATCGGAAACTGTACCGAAAAGAAATACGAATATCGAAATGTTCAATGTATCTTGTAATAGTTGGAATTATAGTATAAGACTCCTAGGCTGCATATTTATCTAAAAAAGTAGGCATACTCTCGGACTCACCAGGGTGGGAGCTCAGTAACTCTACTGAGGTAAACAACCTGACAGTCCAACTCGTGTCCAACTTTGGTCGCTAAAAGGGAGGGAGTCAACTAGGGATGTCCCGATCCGATATTTGGATCGGATCGGCCGCCGATATTTGCCAAAAAATGCGTATCGGCAAGGCATGGAAAAATGCCGATCCAGATCCAGTTTAAAAAAAAAAAACTCTGGTCCGTGTTTTCCAACGCACCGATTTAAATAATACATTCCACTTTTCTGCTGCTCCCTAATTTCCGTTCCGCATTTTCCAGCACACCCTCTACACATCCACAGGTCCGTGGATTCTCACGCAGTTGCTTTTAGCTGCGGACATTACACGACAGGCTCTTCTCACTCTTTCCTCTGTCTCCCTCTCACAGACAGCAAGCGCACCTTCTTACACACGTCACATACTGTCACGACATACGTCACATACTGTCACGTCATACGTCACATACGTATACGTCCTCCCCGCGCAGAGAGGTAGCAGTATGGCTAACGTTAGCTGTGATGCTAGCGCACGACAAATCTATGCCACGCACAAAATCAAATAAAAAAATAAGCGCATAACAATTTTCGACACACGGACACGACAGAGAAAACAGTTTTTGTCATCATTGTTCAAATATTGTAACGTCTGTCGAGACGCTTATCTCCATTCAGTGTCACACATCCACACCATCAAAATGCCGAGGCAAAAATTTCCAGATCAACACCGTATGAAAAAATTAGTGATTTTTGTTGTTGTGATTTCCTTCTCTGCATGAAAGTTTAAAAGTAGCATATATTAATGCAGTATGAAGAAGAAGGTTTTAATGTAGACACATAGAATCATCATACTGCTGTCATTATATGCATCAAGTGTTCATTCAAGGCTAAGGCAAAATATCCACATATATATCGTGTATCGCGATATGGCCTTAAAATATCGCAATATTAAAAAAAGGCCATATCGCCCAGCCCTAGTTCAATGATGCCATTTCTGTTTGCCATGTATAATTTTGTCTATTTTGTGTTTATCCTTGAATAAACAGGTCAGTTTCTTGTTACCAACAATTGTGTATTATTCAAACTCCCCTAATTCAGCTGGCTAGTTGTTATCAAGAGTACTAAAACCCTTTTCAACATGATTCTGACAACTAAGTAGGCTAAATAACTTTAAACTTTAATACATGCTCGGATAGGCCAGTATCGGTCAGTATCGGTATCGGATTGGAAATGCAAAAACAATATCGGTATCGGATTGGAAGTGCAAAAACCTGGATCGGGACATCCCTAGAGTCAACCATTGAAAATGACATGTGTCTACCCAGAATTCAATGCTGCAACAGTATTATCTTTTCAGCTAATTTGGGGGATAGAGCAAAGTTGTTTTTTTACACTTTTTCCTTACACTTTCCATCATTGTAACTGAGCTACTGTGTTGAACAATTTCCCTTGTGGATCATTAAAGTTTGTCTAAGTCTAAGTCTATATGTTACCGTATTTTCCGCACCATAAGGCGCCCTGGGTTATAAGCCGCGCCTTCAATGAACGGCATATTTCAAAACTTTGTCCACCCATAAGCCGCCCCGTGTTGTAAGCCGCATCTAACTGCGCTAAAGGAATGTCAAAAAAACAGTCATGGAGTCGTATATCAACATGGACGGAGCTGCTGAAAAAAGCCACCCGGCCTCTTCGCGTAAACTTAAACTTACCTTAACCACTCGCTCATCTTTTCTTCATCCATCCCTTCGAGTTAGCTTTTATGATGACACCGGCTGGAAAGGTCTCTTTTGGCAAGGTCTTCCTTTTGAATATCACCATGGGTGGAAGTTTCTGGCCATTAGCATGGCAAGCTAGAACCACAGTGAAGGATGACTTCTCATTCCCTGTGGTGCGAATATTCACCGTACGTGCTCCCGTTGTATCCACAGTGCGGTTCACAGGAATATCAGTTGCTGTGAAATAGTAATCCGTGTGCAGATGGAGAGATTGCGTCTTTTCATGAACCGGATCCCTGTCACTTGGTAGGAGCCATTTTGTGGTCTTTACAGATGTAAACACACAAAGGAAATGAAACGTACGGTATATCCGCGCGCTTTTTCTTCTTCTACGCGGGCGGGTGGTTGCTTACAGTAGAAGAAGAAGCGCTTCCTGTTCTATGGGGGCGGGTGCTTACCTTGGCGGTTGCTTGCGTAGAAGAAGAAGCGCTTCCTGTTCTACCGGGAAAAAAGATGGCGGTTGTTTACCGAAGTTGCGAGACCGAAACTTTATGAAAATGAATCTTAATATTAATCCATATATAAAGCGCACCGGGTTATAAGGCGCACTGTCAGCTTTTGAGAAAATTTGTGGTTTTTAGGTGCGCCTTATAGTGCGGAAAATACGGTACCTGATTGTACCAAACAATAGTTGATTGTTGGTAGGAATGGTTTGAATGTTGAAGATCAGAAACTGTACGGATGTGATCTACTCAGCTCATAGTTGTGCCCAACTTTGATTGTTAAAGGGAGCGATTCAACCATTGAACATGGCATGTGTCTACCCATGCTGCAACAGTGCTACCTTTTCAGGCTAATATTGGGGCTAAAGCAACATTTTTTTTACAATTAAATATGTGACCTGATTTTATGAAACATTTACTTGCAAACAAGCCATCATTTAGGGGAATAGAAGTTACATTAGTAGGGGAAATAAAGACATCCCTGGCTAAATCATGACACCTTCTGCTTGAATCTGTAGGCCAGCCAACATGACATGATGCACCACAACACATTCACACAATCTTTCATGAGGGTCAGCCCAGTCCTTAAGGTCAATTTCAGCTGTAAAGAACAATATATAGATAATAAAGGTCAGTGCTTGTACCAGGCGACAACACAAACAGATTTAGCATTAGCATCCGGTTAACTCGGGTTTAGACTACACAGTGTGTCACTGATTACTTTTACATAGGGGTGTAACGGTACACAAAAATTTCGGTTCGGTACGTACCTCGGTTTAGAGGTCACGGTTCGATTCATTTTCGGTACAGTAACAAAACATTTATTTACCAAATTTGCAAAATCTTCCACCAAAAAATATTTTTCTTAGTGTAATATTTGATGTGAAGTAATGGGAACCTTGGATAGGTCAATAATTCATAATAACATTGATTTTGATTCAATATTATGTTTTGAGCAATGACAGTTTGAAAGACAAAAAAAACCTGCTTTGTTTTATTAGTCAACATTGCAACTTTTTCTAAATGACATTTAACCTTTGAGCTTCTTTATTTCACTTGTGTTATGTTTTTGTTTATTTTAATAGTATTTTTAGAACGTGCCGTGGGTCTTTAAAACATTAGCTGCGGGCCGCAAATGGCCTCCGGGGCACACTTTTGACACCCCTGCTATAGATAATAAAAAATTAAATGTGATAAATCTATGGATAAAAAGCAGAGCCTGGCGACGCATGCGCGTTTATCATAACTCTCTCTCTCTCTCTCTGTCTCTGCCCCTCCCTCACCAATGCTGCTGCGTACAATTTGTTTTGTTTTTAACCCCTTCTTAACCCTGAACGTACATTGAAAATACACGCAACCCTGACTCAAAATGCCGGACATTTGAGGCATTTAAGAAACTCCGCCCTGACAGCTCCGCAAAAGAGGACATGGTCAGTCTATCCTAGCCCATTAGCTGCTAGCATGCCATGTGTTGTGCCTCGGTGTGCATTGTTTACACAACGTGCGTTACGCTACTTAATATGTCCGTGTGGAAACTCGTTCGGTACACCTCCGAACCGAACCGGAACCCCCGTACCGAAACGGTTCAATACAAATACACGTACTGTTACACCCCTACTTTTACAGCATAGAAAATAGTGAATATTTGATGTGATTTACCTTCCTTTATATCACATTTCTCTTCAAACTACCAGGTTGTCGAGTCCCTGAGTAAGCAGCTTTAGTAACGCCCCCAACCATGTTCAACCAATCAGCGGTCGACAGCACAGCCCGACCCCACTGAGGTTCCACAGGGAGTTTCTGAAAGTCCCTCTGTGCTACTACGAAACTACATTACCGTATTTTCCGCACTATTAGCCGCACCTAAAAACCACAAATTTACTCAAAAGCTGACAGTGCGGCTTATAACCCGGTGCGCATTATATATGGATTAATATTAAGATTCATTTTCATAAAGTTTAGGTCTCGCAACTACGGTAAACAGCCGCCATCTTTTTTCCCCGTAGAAGAGGAAGTGCTTCTTCTTCTACGCCACGCAACCGCCAAGGTAAGCACCCGCCCCCATAGAAGAGGAAGCGCTTCTTCTTCTACTGTAAGCAACCACCCGCCCCCGTAGAAGAAGAAAAAGCGCGCGGATATTACGTTTCATTTCCTTTGTGTGTTTACATCTGTAAAGACCACAAAATGGCTCCAACTAAGCGACAGGTTTCCGGTTCATGAAAAGACGCAATCTCTCCATCCGCACACGGACTACTATTTCACAGCAACTGCCTAAAGACTTTCAAGAAAAGCTGGCTACTTTCCGTGCATATTGTAAAAACAAGATAGCTGAAAAAAAGATCCGGCCAGAGAACATTATCAACATGGACGAGGTTCCACTGACTTTTGATATTCCTGTGAACCGCACTGTGGATACAACGGGAGCACGTACGGTGAATATTCGCACCACAGGGAATGAGAAGTCATCCTTCACTGTGGTTCTAGCTTGCCATGCTAATGGCCAGAAACTTCCACCCATGGTGTTATTCAAAAGGAAGACCTTGCCAAAAGAGACCTTTCCAGCCGGCGTCATCATAAAAGCTAACTCGAAGGGATGGATGGATGAAGAAAAGATGAGCGAGTGGTTAAGGGAAGTTTACGCGAAGAGGCTGAGTGGCTTTTTTCACGCAGCTCCGTCCATGTTGATATACGACTCCATGCGCGCCCACATCACGCTGGTTTTTAATATATTATTAAAGTTTGACTGACCTATCTGACTGTTTTTTTGACATTCCCTTTAGCGCAGTTAGATGCGGCTTATAACACGGGGCGGCTTATAGGTGGACAAAGTTTTGAAATATGCCGTTCATTGAAGGCGCGGCTTATAACCCAGGGCGGCTTATGGTGCGGAAAATACGGTAAGTTCCTAAAAAAACAAATCTACCCGGGGATGTTTTTGGTGGAAACACATGGTAAATGGGAATTTCCTACGCCTATTGGCAACAGAAATGACAAGGATGGCCAGGACAAAACCAAGAGTGGATTCATTGCCACGTTGTCTCCATGTCCACATCTTGATTGATTGGTGAACGCCAAGTGGTCCTTAACCGGTTTGTCATACAGCTGACAGACAAACTGCCATGCCCACAAATCTCTGCAGTCCATCTTGTTAATTAGCAGTGAAGTTGGGATTTAGCTGACCTGACACAATCGCCACAATAAAGAGTCGACATGAGGTCAGCGCTCAGTGAGATGAGGCTTGGGTAGACCTTACTAGAGAACTGTCCCTGCCTCCCATACATTCTTTCTTGGAACGTGGTCTTCCCTGCCTCGTAGGGGAGCCAGGTACTGTGCAGGTCTAAAGGAAACCCCCTGCAGCCTCTGCCAGATAAACACCAGTGTGATGAATCCATAGGAATATGTCGCGACCTGCAGCGACGGACATGTTTGAGCTGGGCAGATGTTCCTCCTCTGAAGCATGATGTCATCCCTCATAACACACCCTTCCCCCGTATTTGTGTTTTCTTTACAACCAACAGCTTCGGACTTCTCTTCTCTCGCAGCAATCTGAAAACGTGGCTCAGCTCTGTCACTTTTGTATCAGCGTTGGAGAGAGAAGCACTTTTTTTTCTTTCAAAGCCGACAGAGGTATTTCCTCTTGGAAGGCCACCCCGCCACCCGCTAACGTTTCCTCTAAGAGCTCAGACACTAGTAAAGATAACTTTCACTAAGCCACAAGGACGAGGAAATGTTTGGGCCGCAGGGTTCAGTTCTTCTCAATGTAAACAAAGAGGATCTCCTTCTTTGTTTGGTTTCAAGTCCAGCAATCACGTCAATAACAAACATCTCTACTGTGTTGAGGACCAACAGCTGCATTTGTTACATCATACCAAACCTCAGGACTAGATTTCCATGATCCCGTCTCAGGGTCTTTTGCCAGCTGCTCCAGCTAATTACCAAGAATGACTTTTGGATTTGTGAGACTTAGCAAATCCTTGGAGATTTTGCTATTATACGGGCTAATCGCTCAGCAAAAAGCAGCCAAACTCCAACCGGTGTTACCAGGTCAAAATAAAAGTTTGAGGGATTGGCGGGGGAGTTCTTGGCTTGTTACTGTCAGGGAGTTGAGGAAAGACACTGTTTGAGAAATCAGACTAATTTAGCGCATGTACACAAGCATTCTACAACCTTAATCGGATCGGGTTTGGCTTTTGAAAAGTCGCACTAACACACCTAGATGACTTCTGGTTCTGCCTTCTGGGAGTCTTTTGGCCATGGAGACCAGCAGACGATGGCGTGGAACACCCCAGAGGCCACCACAGTGTATATGTTTTTTTTACTTTTCTGGCTGTGTGTAGAAGTGTCAGGTTGCATCAGCTCTGCTCTTTTAATGTCCTTTGATGTTTCCCTCTTACGCACCTGTTTATGTGTGCTATGGCTATGAGTTTTTTTTCCTTGGCCGCAGTCTGGACCCCCCCTCTCCAAGGGTTTACCTGTTTCTTACCTTTTTTGTAAGAGGCACCGGAAGTTGGCAGACCCGTCAGCGATCCTGTTCTGTCTCCCTGTAATGTTTGTCTGATCTGAAAATGTTCATTTCCCCTCTGGGATTATTGAAGTATTTCTGATTGTGATTACAAAAAGCAGATCTCTCGAGTGTGTTGCCTGAGGGGAGCCTTTGTATGTAGAAGGTTGAGATGGTCCATGTGCCACTCCACCAGGACACGTCTCTCTGCACCACTGACCCGTGGGTCTGCAAACACCAGGTCCTTGGAACCCACTTCAGGCCCTTACGAGTCACACCACACTGACAGTGCGCATGCAAAAATAGACGTTTCGACACGCGGCCGAGAGATTCTGCACTTTGGGACGGATCGACGCGGGAGACCTGGTCTCTCAAAGCCAGACGTGGAAAACGGAGAGTGAGAGCATTTTTCCTACTTAGTCCCAGCCAATTGGGGCGAGGCGAGGAAAGGAGCATCATTGGAGGTGGTGATGGTGGAGCTTGTGACGTTTGTCATTTGATCCAAAGAAGCAATCACATTTCCCTCTAACTTGTTTCTGGCATCGCCTAAGAGACCACATCCTAGTCCTGGACAGCACCATATCAGTACATAAAACCTGTCCAAGCTGTACCTAACCTCATGATAAAAGAATAAATGATCAATCAACCATTTGCAACCATAAGACCATGAAAAGTCCATGGTTCCAGTCCCCCTGCGGGAGGTTGTAACCACATACTTGACAACAACTCAAAGGGGATGCGGAGAGGCAGCGCCATGAGGCCCCAGCGAGCGAGCACAAAGGCGGCGTTAGCGTTCTTTCTGCGGCGCTACGATGACGAGACAATAAGGCACAATGTTGCCATTCATCCGCCATACAGTATGCTAATCATGCCACTTCTCACCAGCTTAGAGCAACGGCTTTCTCTAAAACCACCTCAAACTGCACACAATATATTTGTACTACTTCATGCTCAGTTAGCCTGTTTTTGTGAAAAAGTGACTTGAGCTACATGATCCCAGAACGTTGCAAAACATTAAAATATTTTGTCTTTTTATAGCAAATGTGCTAACCTAGCATTGTGTTGCTGTTAGAATGTGAGTGTAATGTTAGCACTTTAGCCTACTGACAATATCTATGCTAGTGTTGCTAACGTTTGTGTGCTCCTATTCCACTGATGTTTATTTCAGGGCCGATTCAGGTTATTAGTAGTCATAATGGCAGATAATGGGTATTTGGAGGTGATATTCATGTGAAGTACAAGTTATTTAAACATGAATATTACAGGTAAAAGCCAGTAAATTAGAATATTTTGAAAAACTTGATTTATTTCAGTAATTGCATTCAAAAGGTGTAACTTGTACATTATATTTATTCATTGCACACAGACTGATGCATTCAAATGTTTATTTCATGTAATTTTGATGATTTGAAGTGGCAACAAATGAAAATCCAAAATTCCGTGTGTCACAAAATTAGAATATTACTTAAGGCTAATACAAAAAAGGGATTTTTAGAAACGTTGGCCAACTGAAAAGTATGAAAATGAAAAATATGAGCATGTACAATACTCAATACTTGGTTAGAGCTCCTTTTGCCTCAATTACTGCGTTAATGCGGCGTGGCATGGAGTCGATGAGTTTCTGGCACTGCTCAGGTGTTATGAGAGCCCAGGTTGCTCTGATAGTGGCCTTCAACTCTTCTGCGTTTTTGGGTCTGGCATTCTGCATCTTCCTTTTCACAATACCCCACAGATTTTCTATGGGGCTAAGGTCAGGGGAGTTGGCGGGCCAATTTAGAACAGAAATACCATGGTCCGTAAACCAGGCACGGGTAGATTTTGCGCTGTGTGCAGGCGCCAAGTCCTGTTGGAACTTGGAATCTCCATCTCCATAGAGCAGGTCAGCAGCAGGAAGCATGAAGTGCTCTAAAACTTGCTGGTAGACGGCTGCGTTGACCCTGGATCTCAGGAAACAGAGTGGACCGACACCAGCAGATGACATGGCACCCCAAACCATCACTGATGGTGGAAACTTTACACTAGACTTCAGGCAACGTGGATCCTGTGCCTCTCCTGTCTTCCTCCAGACTCTGGGACCTCGATTTCCAAAGGAAATGCAAAATTTGCATGGTTGGGTGATGGTTTGGGGTGCCATGTCATCTGCTGGTGTCGGTCCACTCTGTTTCCTGAGATCCAGGGTCAACGCAGCCGTCTACCAGCAAGTTTTAGAGCACTTCATGCTTCCTGCTGCTGACCTGCTCTATGGAGATGGAGATTTCAAGTTCCAACAGGACTTGGCGCCTGCACACAGCGCAAAATCTACCCGTGCCTGGTTTACGGACCATGGTATTTCTGTTCTAAATTGGCCCGCCAACTCCCCTGACCTTAGCCCCATAGAAAATCTGTGGGGTATTGTGAAAAGGAAGATGCAGAATGCCAGACCCAAAAACGCAAAAGAGTTGAAGGCCACTATCAGAGCAACCTGGGCTCTCATAACACCTGAGCAGTGCCAGAAACTCATCGACTCCATGCCACGCCGCATTAACGCAGTAGTTGAGGCAAAAGGAGCTCCAACCAAGTATTGAGTATTGTACATGCTCATATTTTTCATTTTCATACTTTTCAGTTGGCCAACATTTCTAAAAATCCCTTTTTTGTATTAGCCTTAAGTAATATTCTAATTTTGTGACACACGGAATTTTGGATTTTCATTTGTTGCCACTTCAAATCATCAAAATTAAATGAAATAAACATTTGAATGCATCAGTCTGTGTGCAATGAATAAATATAATGTACAAGTTACACCTTTTGAATGCAATTACTGAAATAAATCAAGTTTTTCAAAATATTCTAATTTACTGGCTTTTACCTGTATATATGTCAAAATGCCAAATATTGGCTCCAATAATGGCATAATCAATCTATGAAATTAAGAGTGTATTGGTCAAGTGTAGACATAAGCGGCTTCTTGGAGACAGCTCATAAGCACTAATTAACTGGTGTTCCCAAAAGGGTTCCCTAAAAGCCATTTTAAAGGCTCTGAATGCCAGTTGACAGGCTGGCTTACGGACAAGAGTGCTTTCAGAGGATGTATGTGGCGACTTGTATGATAAATACTTTAAAAAGGGAGTGTTACTTCTGATCCCATCATTAGAGCGTGTGATAGTCTCCGCCGCTAGCAGCAAGCGTGGCGTCGCTCCAGGCTGTCGGCTCGCCGAGCGCCAGACCAAACGTTTCCAGATTGTGCTGACGGGCAGGCAAACAAAGTGTGTTTGTGTGGAGCGGGCTGTGACGGTCACGTCAACAAAAAGGCAGGGACAGACTCAGAAGACCTGTCAGCTGAGCGTAAAAGTGCATGGAAGGACCGATTCTAACAGGAAGTGAAACCACGTCCCTGTATTAAGTCAGGGTGAAAGGTCAGCCACGAGCCACACCACTGTGGTCAAAAAATCACGGTATGATGCAAATGTCAGTCACAGACTCAGGGGTGTCCAAACTTTTTCCACTGAAAAATGAAAAAAATGCGGGGGCCATTTTGATATTTTCAAAACTAGTTTTGGGGAATGTCCCAGGGACCCAAATGTGTCTTAGTCCTTAAAGCAGGGGTCTCAAACTCAATTTACCTGGGGGCCACTGGATGCAGAAACTGGGTGAGGCTGGGCCGCAAGAAAAGATTTCTTAAAAAAAATCTAACATGCACTTTTTAATGAATTCACCTTCTTTGAATGGCTTTGACTGCTGCATCGCTCTTTTCGCTTGCTTTCTTGACAAAATCTTGTTGCCTCAGTAGACTGGTTTTAAAATTTGCAACCAGGTTCACTCTCATCTCTCTGGTATTTTGCATACTCCTCAGCATGTCTAGTTGTATAATGACGTTTCAAATTGTATTCCTTGTGCACCGCAACTTTCTCTGTATCAACTACAGAAAAGAGCTATAAGGATCATTCATAAAGTAGATTACTTAGAACACACTAACATATTTATTCATTCGGGTTTATTGAAATTACAGGAGCTAGTAAAGTTACAGACATTATGTGTCATGTTTAAGGCTAAAAGTAAAACATTACCAGCAAATTTACAAAAAATGTTTGTCATGACTTCTGAGAATGAAGAGCATAGAAGAAAAGGTCATTTCAAACATCAGTATTCAAGGACAACTTTAAAACAAATGTGTATATCAGTGGTAGGGATGTCCCGATCCGATATTTGGATCGGATCGGCTGCCGATATTTGCCAAAAATTGCGTATCGGCAAGGCATGGGAAAATGCCGATCCAGATCCAGTTTTAAAAAAACTCCGGTCCGTGTTTTCCAACGCACCGATTTAAATAATACATTCCACTTTTCTGCTGCTCCGTAATTTCCGTTCCGCATTTTCCAGCACACCTTCAACACATCCACAATTCTCACGCAGTTGCTTTTAGCTGCTGGCATTACACGACAGGCTCTTCTCACTCTTTCCTGTGTCTCCCTCTCACAGACAGCAAGTGCACCTTCTTACATACGTCACATACTGTCACGTCATACGTCACATACGTATACGTCATACGTCACATACGTATACGTCCTCTCCCAGCAGAGAGCGAGGTAGCGGCATGGCTAACGTTAGCTGTGATGCTAGCGCAGCCGCTAAGGTGCGTGCCTGCTCAAGCGTCCTCTGCGCACGGCAAATCTATGCCACGCACATAATCAAATAAAAAATAAGTGCATAACAATTTTCGACACACGGACACGACAGAGACAACAGTTTTCGTCATCATTGTTCAAATATTGTGACGTCTGTCGAGACGCTTATCTCCATTCGGTGCCACACGTCCACACCATCAAAATGGCAAAAATGTCCACATCAACACCGTATGAAAAAATTAGTGATTTTTTTAGTTGTGATTTCCTTCTCTGCATCAAAGTTTAAAAGTAGCATATATTAATGCAGTATGAAGAAGAATGTTTTAATGTAGACATGCAAGCCTTGAAAGAACATTTTGAAAATTAAGACTACATTTCCTGCAAATGGGTGCATTTCTACCCTATATTTTAACTTTAGATTTATTCTCATATCAAACTCTGACACTTACATCCGGCGCCCCCCTCCACACCCTGGATTATAAATAATGTAAATAATTTAATGTGATTATCTTGTGTGATGACTGTATTATGATGATAGTATATATCTGATAGTATATATCTGTATCATGACTTAACAAGTGTAAAAACTTATTGGGGTGTTACCATTTAGTGGTCAATTGTACGGAATATGTACTTCACTGTGCAACCTACTAATAAAAGTCTCAATCAATCAATCAAAACACATAGAATCATCATACTGTTGTGATTATATGCATCAAGTGTTCATTCAAGGCTAAGGCAAAATATCGAGATATATATCGTGTATCGCAATATGGCCTTAAAATATCGCAATATTAAAAAAAGGCCATATCGCCCAGCCCTAGTTCAATGATGCCATTTCTGTTTGTCATGTATAATTGTGTCTATTTTGTGTTTATCCTTGAATAAACAGGTCAGTTTCTTGTTACCAACCATTGTGTATTATTCAAACTCCCCTAATTCAGCTGGCTAGTTGTTATCAAGAGTACTAAAACCCTTTTCAACATGATTCTGACAACTAAGTAGGCTAAATAACTTTAAACTTTAATACATGCTCGGATAGGCCAGTATCGGTCAGTATCGGTATCGGATTGTAAATGCAAAAACAATATCGGTATCGGATCGGAAGTGCAAAAACCTGGATCGGGACATCCCTAATTGTTTACACAACGTGCGGTACGCTACTTACCGTATTTTCCGCACTACTAGCCGCACCTAAAAACCACAAATTTACTCAAAAGCTGACAGTGCGGCTTATAACCCGGTGCGCTTTATATATGGATTAATATTAAGATTCATTTTCATAAAGTTTAGGTCTCGCAACTACGGTAAACAGCCGCCATCTTTTTTCCCCGTAGAAGAGGAAGTGCTTCTTCTTCTACGCAAGCAACCGCCAAGGTAAGCACCCGCCCCCATAGAACAGGAAGCGCTTCTTCTTCTACTGTAAGCAACCACCCGCCCGCGTAGAAGAAGAAGAAGTGCGCGAATATTACGTTTCATTTCCTTTGTGTGTTTACATCTGTAAAGACCACAAAATGGCTCCTACTAAGCGACAGGGATCCGGTTCATGAAAAGACGCAATCTCTCCATCCGCACACGGACTACTATTTCACAGCAACTGCCTAAAGACTTTCAAGAAAAGCTGGCTACTTTCCGTGCATATTGTAAAAACAAGATAGCTGAAAAAAAGATCCGGCCAGAGAACATTATCAACATGGACGAGGTTCCACTGACTTTTGATATTCCTGTGAACCGCACTGTGGATACAACGGGAGCACGTACGGTGAATATTCGCACCACAGGGAATGAGAAGTCATCCTTCACTGTGGTTCTAGCTTGCCATGCTAATGGCCAGAAACTTCCACCCATGGTGATATTCAAAAGGAAGACCTTGCCAAAAGAGACCTTTCCAGCCGGCGTCATCATAAAAGCTAACTTGAAGGGATGGATGGATGAAGAAAAGATGAGCGAGTGGTTAAGGGAAGTTTAAGTTTACGCGAAGAGGCCGGGTGGCTTTTTTCACGCAGCTCCGTCCATGTTGATGTACGACTCCATGCGCGCCCACATCACGCTGGTTTTTAATATATTATTAAAGTTTGACTGACCTATCTGACTGTTTTTTTGACATTCCTTTAGCGCAGTTAGATGCGGCTTACAACACGGGGCGGCTTATAGGTGGACAAAGTTTTGAAATATGCCGTTCATTGAAGGCGCGGCTTATAACCCAGGGCGGCTTATGGTGCGGAAAATACGGTAATATGTCTGTGTGGAAACTCGTTCGGTACACCTCCGAACCCAACCGAAACCCCCGTACCAAAAACGGTTCAATACAAATACACGTACCGTCACACCCTTAATTATCGTGCATCCGTAATTTCTACAATGTACCTTGGGCCCACAAAAACCAAGCCACTGACAACCCTATTGTAGCATCACACACTGATCCCTCTTGCTACGCCTTCTTATTCTCTGGCAGATCAGCTGTGTGTAGACGCCTACTGCTACCTAATCTATTTGTGGCGGTCCAAATGTACTGTTAGTGAGCCACCACACTGAAATGGACGTGCGGGAAACACTCATTCAGTTCTCAGTGTTCAACAACATCAGAAGGGAAAAATAAAACATGTTTACCAAGACTTTTTCCAACATCAAATGAATGCTGAAGCCCTGGGGGCCTTTGGACCGGAGAGGGCCCACTCACTCCCTTGCCATTTCCGGGGAGCCATCGACGTTTGGCGTGGAGCACAAATGGAGGAGATAGCCACATTAAAAGCGCTAATGGCGCAGATCATTCAAAGTTTGGCTGGGAGGGAACCTTGTGATGTTCATTAAACAGGCAGCTGGGTAATGGCTCAAGAAGAAGAGGGAAAGATGAAAAACATCACATGATGGCGTTGAGTACCTCGGCGTCAGCAGACGGGTTTGGGTTGCTACAATATTGTTTAAAAACATAATAGCATGTCCTACAAAACAGGTACAGTACCGTAAACTCCACACTATTTATTTTCCCTACACTTTGCACTATGTTACTTAAAAAAACGGCAGGGCCAATTTATGGATTTTTCTTCGCTGTTCGCATGTTACAAATAGTTGTTTTTTTAAACAAGCAAACACACTGATAAGGTGTGTTATTTATCCATTTAGTGCTTTCATCTGGAAGTAAAAGTGCCGTTCTGCCCTCTAGTCCTCTACACGTATGGATTCAACATTCACCACTTTGTAAGTTTTACAATATAACTAAAAGAGCATCATACACAAATACAAATAGACGGAGTAGACATAGAAAGGGTAAAAGAAACTAGATTTTTGGGAGTATTAATAGTAAGGCTGCAGCTAACGATTATTTTTCTATCGATTAATCTATAGATTATTTTTTTCGATTAATCGGTTAATCTATAGATTTTTTTTTTCGATTAATCTATAGATTATTTTTCCTTTTACCGATTTTTTTTTTTAATTTAAAATGAAGAGGAAAAAATAAATGTAGGCCAGTTTTTTCAAAAGGCATGGCTTTTATTTACAAAAAAAAAAGTATGGCCACTCAGTCAACATTGACAACAACATGACAAAATATTCTGTAACAATGTAAACATTTAAAACTTTTAACATTTAACAAAATTAAAAGTAGCTTATTTGCTTTTTAATGTGCAAATATAAAAGTAAACATCCAGTGCAAATCTTAATATTCTGGAATAGTATAAGCATTTCAAAAGTAAAAGTATTGCTTGTTTTGCTTTAAAATGTGCAAAAATAAAGATAAACATCCAATACAAAAAAGTGCAAAACGGAAATATTCTGTAACAAGTGTAAACATTTCAACAAAAGTAAAAGTATTGCTTATTTGCTAAAATGTGCAAAAATAAAGATAAACATCCAATACAAAAAAGTGTACAGTGTAAACATTTCAACAAAAGTAAAAGTATTGCTTATTTTGCTTAATAACACAACAATGATAGTATGATTAAAGTGAAAGTTAATTGTTGGTTTGTACATAGTATATGTAACTGTTAATGTTGTAAAAGGTATTTGCACAACTAATTAACGTTAGCGTTTGTGACACGTCTTGTGCCGTGGGGTTCTTTCAGGACCGACAGACTGAACGCCAGACGGCTTTGCCAGGTTTACAATCTTTTAATTTTACACAAAGTCTTTTCTCTTCCAACTGCGCGGATCGCGCACCTGGGCACGATTGCGGCGTCGCTCCCGGCGCGCCCCGCCTCGCCGCTCGCTCGCCGCCGCCGCCTCTCCACAGCGTTAAAGAGGAGCGCGTCTTTGTAAACACTGAACAGGCACGCCAAACGCGCCTCTCAGAGCGAAACGGTGCTTTAGTTTATGAATTTACAACGCAGATACAAATGACACATTCATGTTTTTGTGTAATAATGACAACGTATACGCACGCGGACGATTGACTTGTTGATGGTGATGGCAAGAACGCTGTCGGGGGTTTTCTTTTCAAATGTTCGTTCATAGCCGTTGTGCTGCTATGATAGGCCATTTCCGCTCGACACAGTGTGCATACAACAACATTATTAGGCCGTTTATTGAAATACTCCCACACTTTTGACGACTTTTGGCGTGCTTTTTTCCCCTCGCTCGCATCGTCTGCTTTGCGCTCCGCCATGACAGTAAAGTAGTGTGACGTAAATATGCGACGCGCCGACGCACAAAAACGGCGTCGACGTATTTACGTAACCGATGACGTCGACTACGTCAACGCGTCGTTTCAGCCTTAGTTTCTACACGTATGGATTCAACATTCACCACTTTGTAAGTTTTACAATATAACTAAAAGAGCATCATACACAAATACAAATAGACGGAGTAGACATAGAAAGGGTAAAAGAAACTAGATTTTTGGGAGTATTAATAGATGATCAAATGAACTGGAAATCTCATATACAAAACATACAACATAAGGTGGCAAAAAACATTTCAATAATGAATAAAGCAAAATACGTCCTGGGCCAAAAATCACTTCATATTCTCTACTGCTCGCTAGTGTTACCATATCTGAATTATTGTGCAGAAATATGGGGAAATAACTACAAATTTGCGCTACATTCGCTAACCGTGTTACAAAAAAGATCAGTTAGAATAATACATAATGTTGGATATAGAGAACATACAAACACTTTATTTATTAAGTCAAAAATATTAAAGTTCGGTGATTTGGTAAAATTGCAAACAGCTAAAATGATGTACAAAGCAAACTATAACCTGCTACCAAAGAATGTACAACAATTCTTCTCAACTAAAGAGGAGAAATATAACCTTAGAGGAAAAAATAATTTAAAACATTTATATGCACGTACAACACTTAGAACTTTTAGCATATCAGTATGTGGAATTAAATGATGGAATGGATTAAGTAAAGAAGTTAAAAATTGTACTGATATGATCCAGTTTAAGAGGTTGTTCAAAATAATAGTGCTTACAGAGTACAAAGAAGAAGAATTATGAGAAATACTTCCAACCTTATTGAAAATAAGATATTCTTCATCTCAGTATGTTAATAATGACTGAATTAATTAATTAATTACATATTACAAAACTGTTGTTTACTAATTCATAGATGTTATTTTATTATATAAAAAGGTCAGTAAATGATTCTATATATTTGTAAACGCTTTGAAGTGGGAAAGGGGTAGGATTAAATAAGCTTTGCTTCTTCCTACTCCTTTTCGGGCATGATGTGAAATGAGATGATATGAAATTGTGTGATGTATTATGATGTAAGTGTGTTCATGTTCCAAATAAACTAAAGAAAGAAAGAAAGAAAGAAAACAATTCTTACTTACTAAACCGCCCCGTGTGTGATGTCTGTAGGAGTGTGTTCATGCATATTTCTACGTGCTATCGTAATGTGATCAAACTAGCGTCGTTAGCATGAGCTAATACGCTAACACATTTGCAAGTAACTGTGTTGGTGTTATTAACTTACAATGTCATTCTTTTTGTATTGTTTCAGTTTTGTAAATATACCAAGACGTCACCGTGGACTTATTGAGTCTGTTCAGCTGTTTGGAGAGATATCTTGCGCAGCTAGCGGGTCCATGACCATGACTTCTGTTATGTTTGATCAGCCGTTTTACTGCCTTGTTGCAGACACCGATTGGAAACAATGAAGGTATGTATATAAACATTTACAGAATATTTCTGCGCAAACAACTCATTTCACAACGTATACTGTATATCTGTGGCTACCATATGGAATTTTTTCCCCCCCTAAGATTTAGTGGGTGGGGCTAATATACCGGTGCGCTCTATAGTCTGGAAAATACGGTGGTTTACTAAAGTCATGTAATAATATTGTCATTGGAGAGCAGACATTTGTAGGTGTCTCCTTTGGGCTGCTTCTTTGCCGTGTAACAGTAGGAAGTATTTTTTTATTTACGTTGCACACGGACGTCTTTGAGTGACGGGCCGGAGGTCAGAGTTGTGTCTGTGCAGCGGAGGTCATGCTCGCTCATCCAGTTTGCGACACGTCAACACAGCATGGGCAGCTTCTCAATATTTTCATGGATAAATGCCTTGGACTTTCGCAGCCGGCTATTGCTGCACGATTAGTAATTAACAGGAAGTATGGGAATGTGTGAGCTGCTGCCAGCTTTTCTGTACTTATATAATAATTAAGGCTGAAACGACGCGTCGACGTAGTCGACGTCATCGGTTACGTAAATACGTCGACGCCGTTTTTGTGCGTCGGCGCGTCGCATATTTACGTCACACTACTGTCATGGCGGAGCGCAAAGCAGACGATGCGAGCGAGGGGAAAAAAGCACGCCAAAAGTCGTCAAAAGTGTGGGAGTATTTCAATAAACGGCCTAATAATGTTGTTGTATGCACACTGTGTCGAGCGGAAATGGCCTATCATAGCAGCACAACGGCTATGAACGAACATTTGAAAAGAAAACCCCCGACAGCGTTCTTGCCATCACCATCAACAAGTCAATCGTCCGCGTGCGTATACGTTGTCATTATTACACAAAAACATGAATGTGTCATTTGTATCTGCGTTGTAAATTCATAAACTAAAGCACCGTTTCGCTCTGAGAGGCGCGTTTGGCGTGCCTGTTCAGTGTTTACAAAGACGCGCTCCTCTTTAACGCTGTGGAGAGGCGGCGGCGGCGAGCGAGCGGCGAGGCGGGGCGCGCCGGGAGCGACGCCGCAATCGTGCCCAGATGCGCGATCCGCGCAGTTGGAAGAGAAAAGACTTTGTGTAAAATTAAAAGATTGTAAACCTGGCAAAGCCGTCTGGCGTTCAGTCTGTCGGTCCTGAAAGAACCCCACGGCACAAGACGTGTCACAAACGCTAACGTTAATTAGTTGTGCAAATACCTTTTACAACATTAACAGTTACATATACTATGTACAAACCAACAATTAACTTTCACTTTAATCATACTATCATTGTTGTGTTATTAAGCAAAATAAGCAATACTTTTACTTTTGTTGAAATGTTTACACTGTACACTTTTTTGTATTGGATGTTTAGCTTTATTTTTGCACATTTTAGCAAATAAGCAATACTTTTACTTTTGTTGAAATGTTTACACTGTTACAGAATATTTCCGTTTTGCACTTTTTTGTATTGGATGTTTATCTTTATTTTTGCACATTTTAAAGCAAAATAAGCAATACTTTTACTTTTGAAATGCTTATACTATTCCAGAATATTAAGATTTGCACTGGATGTTTACTTTTATATTTGCACATTAAAAAGCAAATAAGCTACTTTTAATTTTGTTAAATGTTAAAAGTTTTAAATGTTTACATTGTTACAGAATATTTTGTCATGTTGTTGTCAATGTTGACTGAGTGGCCATACTTTTTTTTTTGTAAATAAAAGCCATGCCTTTTGAAAAAACTGGCCTACATTTATTTTTTCCTCTTCATTTTAAATTTTAAAAAAAATCGGTAAAAGGAAAAATAATCTATAGATTAATCGAAAAAATAATCTATAGATTAACCGATTAACCGAAAAAATAATCTATAGATTAATCGATAGAAAAATAATCGTTAGCTGCAGCCCTAATAATAATCTACATTCCATTGTAATGTAACTGTATTTCAAACAGTATTTAATTAAAGTATTTTTTCCTTATTAAAAGGCATGTTAGGTGTTAAGATTGTGATGTTTTGGGAGGAAAAGTAATTGATTCATTCATTTCAATGGAAGGGCATGCTTTTAAGTTGAGCTTCTTCTCCTGTTAGATCAAAAAAATACATTTTCCAATTTGAACCGCAATTCTTATTTGTAGTAGAGCAGGCCCTAAATTGGCTATGACATTTACTAAACCGTCTTGGTTGTATATTTCTTGTCTGCTGATGCAGGAAAAAAGCTTGGATGGCACAGAGAGAAAGGTACAAAGAAGAGAGAATGGTAGAAAACGAGAGAAAAAAAAGTGTCCTGAGAAATCAGGATCTCAATACTGAGTTTTACGTACTTGTATGACTGTTTTTTTAAAAGGTGATGAATTCAATTCTGTACTAGCACAGCACGCACATGTCGTTAGCTCGCTAGCTGTTTGATTTAGCAACATTCAGTTAGCACATTGAAGTATTATTTGCAACAAATGACTTCCTGCTAGTGAATGTTTGTGTCCAATGAAAGAGACTTTTATTGAGAAACTCAAATCAGCACATGGAACCAATGACAAGAGGTGGGTGTGTCCAGCAAGTCACATGACCCCTGCAACATTTCATTGTTTTTTTTAACGCTCTGACACATTTGATCACTTCTTCATCTTCTTGTTGCAGAAGACAGGAACTTGAAATAACAGCACTGCTGACTGTTGCTAGGCAGATTTAGCAGGCAGCAGCACACACTTTTATGGGAAACAGCGGCGGTTGCCGGGTAAACTACGGCCGGGTGGCCTAACCAGTCCTGTCACATGACAGGCCGCTGACAGGAAGTGAGCGGGAACAGGTTTACCGTGTGACACGGCGGCGTGTTTATGAGATGACGCGGACATTTTCAACGCGACGTGTCGAAGCATAAACAAAGACTCAACATGCTTTGTTTTAATCAATCCATTGATTAAAAGCCCATTCTAAAAAATAAAAAAATCATTCTAGCCTGAATTAGCCATTCTTTTACCACTTTTGACGTGTGTTTGGGGTCATTGTCCTGTTGGAACACCCAACTGCGCCCAAGACCCAACCTCCGGGCTGATGATTTTAGCTTGTCCTGAACAATTTGGAGGTAATCCTCCAAGCAGAAGTTCCATTGGCAGAGGTGTGGACTCGAGTCACATGACTTGGACTCGAGTCATGAATTTGATGACTTTAGACTGGACTTGACAAAATGTAAAAAGACTTGCAACTCGACTTAGACTTTAACATCAATGACTTGTGACTTCACTTGGACTTGAGCCTTTTGAATTGACATGACTTGACATGACTTGCTACTTTCCCCAAAACCCAAAGATGAAAAAGTTATTCGGGAGCGCTCCGTATTTTTCATTGTGTACTTGTCTATCAGCGTTGCGTGTGTCAGCTGGTGTGCTCTCAGTACAACAGCCAATCAAATTAGATCTACTTTGCTTTCATCACACAGCATTCATCCAATCAAATTGCAGGACAACCAACGAAGAAGACATGTCCAAACCACACGCCAGTGAACAAAAAATGATACCTAGAATAATTTTGTTTGGGTATAAAAATGACGAGGTGGTCAACACAAAACGGTTTGCAGTATGCAACACATGCGGTTCGAAAATTACTGATGGAGAGGCAACAACTTCCAACTTCGTCCGGCATTTGAAGTTGCACAAAGAACGGTAAGTTTTGAATGTAAGATAACGTTTATTGGCTAAGTAACGTGACTTTTATTTGCTGTGTAGTTAAATCAGTGAGGCTGTAAACTCACTGCTAACGTTATAACGTTATTGCAAACACGGGAATCTGTTGCAGTTCACTACCTTATTCATACTTTTTGTTCAGTGATTTTTTTCAAGCAGGGTTACGTTAGTCAATATATCACACGTAACGTTAGACGGCGGTCAGCAGCACCGCGTATTTTAGCCACCTAAAAAAAGACAAAAATAGTAAAATAAAGGTCAGTTAAAATGTATACTATATTATGAATATGTGTACCGTTTTAGCTAGCTTTCTGACATACTGTTGGTTGTTTACCTCGGTGGTCCCCAACCACCGGGCCACGGCCCGGTACTGGTCCGTGGATCGATTGGTATCGGGCCGCACAAGAAATATTTTTTATTTTTATTTTTATTTTTTTTTAATTAAATCAACATAAAAAACACAAGATACACTTACAAGTAGTGCACCAACCCAAAACAACTCTCTCCCCCCTTTTGTTCTGGGCATTGAACATGAAGACTCTTCCTTCACTGTTCCGAGTGGCCATGAGAGTCTTGGCAGTGCCTGCCTCCAGTGCTCCAGTGGAGCGAGTTTTCAGCCATGGTGGCATCATACTACGCCCCCATCGTGCACAAATGACTGACAGACTCTTGGCTAATTTGGTCTTTTGCAAATGCAATGCAGCATAGGGCCCTGACATATAAAAAGTACAACTTTTTTGTTATGTTCACGTATATGTCATGTTTTTTCAATGTTAACACTTTTGTACAAATAAGTACATTTGCACTTTATTTTTCAATGTGTTTGTTCTGTAAAGGAATGAGTTAATGTTTCAAATGACTGGTTAATAGTGCTATTATAAAGTGCAATGTCAGCACAATTTTCTTTCCTGCAATTTAAAATGCACTTGTTTTAATAAATAAATACAGCGTTTGAAAAGCATACACAATCTGTGTTAATATATTAGTCTGTGGTTAAAAGGACTTGAAAGGACTCGAAACTCAAAATGCAGGACTTAGGACTTGACTTGAGACTTTCCAGTCTTGACTTTGGACTTGACTCGGGGCTTGCCTGTCTTGACTCGGGACTTGAAGGCAAAGACTTGAGACTTACTTGTGACTTGCAAAACAATGACTTGGTCCCACCTCTGTCCATTGGCAGCAAAACAGGCCCAGAGCATAATACTACCACCACCATGCTTGACGGTAGGGATGGTGGTCCTGGGATTAAAGGCCTCACCTTTTCTCCTCCAAACATATTGCTGGGTATTGTGGCCAAACAGCTCCAGTTTTGTTTCATCTGACATCACATGGACAAAGATAAGACCTTCTGGAGGAAAGTTCTATGGTCAGATGAAACAAAAATGGAGCTGTTTGGCCACAATAGCCAGCAATATGTTTGGAGGCCCGCAGCTTATTTTTTAACAGTGGAATAAAAGAGCAAACATGTGAAATTTAACAAGAAAATGTGACATTATTGACACTAATAACACAAAGCTGTAATGCAGGCAGTTTTTTTCCCTTAAAACTGTCATTACTCAAAAATAATACAAACTTATAATCGATGGATGCATCTGAAGTTGATCTGGAGGTTTGAGCGTTAAAAATAGGTCATATATTAAAATAAATAATTTTATACACTTTTATGAGTGAGGCCTTTTGGATCCCCGAGATCTTTCGTGTGATTATTATTTTTTTTTTTAAACTGGCATTGCTCAAAAAATAATAATGAATCTAAAGCAATTTAAGGCTGCAATTACTTCAAATGAAACATTCCGTTTTGAAAATTGTTTTTGAAAAAAATTGCGTATTTTGTATTGTTGCCATAAAAACGGGGGAAAAAGTCATTTAAAAAAAAAAACGTTACGACAATGGAAAGGTCTTAAGATCTATAGATATTTCAGTTTTGAGATTAAAAACATAAATATATGATTTTATTTTTTAACACTTTAAGGACTGAGACACATTTGGGTCCCTGGGACATTCCCCAAAACAAACGGTTGCAATATATATTGTTTTGAAAATGACAAATATCAAAATGGCCCCATTGGAAAAAGTTTGGACACCCCTGAGTCTGTGACTGACATTTGCATCATACCGTGATTTATTGACCACAGTGGTGTGGTCATTACTCAACAAATAATACAAACTTATCACATACATCTGAAGTTGATCTGGAGGTTTGAGCGTTAAAAATAGGTCAATATGTTTGGAGGAAAAACGGTGAGGCCTTTAATCCCAAGTACACTATCCCTACCGTCAAGCATGGTGGTGGTAGTATTATGCTATGGGCCTGATTTGCTGCCAATGGAACTGCTGCTTTACCGTATTTTTCGGAGTATAAGTCGCACCGGCCGAAAATGCATAATAAAGAAGGAAAAAAACATACCGTATTTTCCGCACTATTAGCCGCACCTAAAAACCACAAATTTACTCAAAAGCTGACAGTGCGGCTTATAACCCGGTGCGCTTTATATATGGATTAATATTAAGATTCATTTTCATAAAGTTTCGGTCTCGCAACTACGGTAAACAGCCGCCATCTTTTTTCCCTGTAGAAGAGGAAGTGCTTCTTCTTCTACGGCAAGCAACTGCCAAGGTAAGCACCCGCCCCCATAGAACAGGAAGCGCTTCTTCTTCTACTGTAAGCAACCACCCGCCCCCGTAGAAGAAGAAGAAGCGCGCGGATATTACGTTTCATTTCCTTTGTGTGTTTACATCTGTAAAGACCACAAAATGGCTCCTACTAAGCGACAGGTTTCCGGTTCATGAAAAGACGCAATCTCTCCATCCGCACACGGACTACTATTTCACAGCAACTGCCTAAAGACTTTCAAGAAAAGCTGGCTACTTTCCGTGCATATTGTAAAAACAAGATAGCTGAAAAAAAGATCCGGCCAGAGAACATTATCAACATGGACGAGGTTCCACTGACTTTTGATATTCCTGTGAACCGCACTGTGGATACAACGGGAGCACGTACGGTGAATATTCGCACCACAGGGAATGAGAAGTCATCCTTCACTGTGGTTCTAGCTTGCCATGCTAATAGCCAGAAACTTCCACCCATGGTGATATTCAAAAGGAAGACCTTGCCAAAAGAGACCTTTCCAGCCGGCGTCATCATAAAAGCTAACTCGAAGGGATGGATGGATGAAGAAAAGATGAGCGAGTGGTTAAGAGAAGTTTACGCGAAGAGGCCGGGTGGCTTTTTTCACGCAGCTCCGTCCATGTTGATATACGACTCCATGCGCGCCCACATCACGCTGGTTTTTAATATATTATTAAAGTTTGACTGACCTATCTGACTGTTTTTTTGACATTCCCTTTAGCGCAGTTAGATGCGGCTTATAACACGGGGCGGCTTATAGGTGGACAAAGTTTTGAAATATGCCGTTCATTGAAGGCGCGGCTTATAACCCAGGGCGGCTTATGGCGCGGAAAATACGGTATATAAGTCGCATTTTTTGGTGACATTTTTCGCCAGTCCCTTACAAGTTTCTCGCTTACTCCAAACTTTCTTTCTGCTGCTCGATTGCCGTTTTCTGCTGCATATGTCACTACTTCCAGCTCGCAACCTGCAGTACATGATTTCCTTTTCGCTGCCATTTTTGTGTGGACAATGCTGAAGAAACAAGTCCATGTCAGAAAAGCAACACACTTAGCTGAACTGCAGCAATTTAGTGGTCAAGTGGTCAAGCAGAAGCTTGTGGATGGCTACCAAAAGCGCCTTATTGCAGGTCAACTTGCCAAGGGACATGTAAGCAAATATGAACATTGCTGTATGTATACTTTTCACCCTCACATTTTCAGTAGAGCCATAATAAATTCATAAAAGAAGCAAACTTCATGAATGTTTTTTGTGAGCAACAAGTATGTGCTCCAATCACCACATCACAAACAAATAAGAGTTGTAGAAATGATTGTAAAGTCAAGACATGATGTTCTTTACAAGTGTATGTTCACTTTTGAGCAGGACTGTGTGTTATGAAGTCAGAGAGTGTGTACAATAGGGATGATGTTTGATAAGAAATGATCGAGTTCAAGCTAAGGCTGAAACGACGCGTCGACGTAGTCGACGTCATCGGTTACGTAAATACGTCGACGCCGTTTTTGTGCGTCGGCGCGTCGCATATTTACGTCACACTACTGTCATGGCGGAGCGCAAAGCAGACGATGCGAGCGAGGGGAAAAAAGCACGCCAAAAGTCGTCAAAAGTGTGGGAGTATTTCAATAAACGGCCTAATAATGTTGTTGTATGCACACTGTGTCGAGCGGAAATGGCCTATCATAGCAGCACAACGGCTATGAACGAACATTTGAAAAGAAAACCCCCGACAGCGTTCTTGCCATCACCATCAACTAGTCAATCGTCCGCGTGCGTATACGTTGTCATTATTACACAAAAACATGAATGTGTCATTTGTATCTGCGTTGTAAATTCATAAACTAAAGCACCGTTTCGCTCTGAGAGGCGCGTTTGGCGTGCCTGTTCAGTGTTTACAAAGACGCGCTCCTCTTTAACGCTGTGGAGAGGCGGCGGCGGCGGCCAGCGAGCGGCGAGGCGGGGCGCGCCGGGAGCGACGCCGCAATCGTGCCCAGGTGCGCGATCCGCGCAGTTGGAAGAGAAAAGACTTTGTGTAAAATTAAAAGATTGTAAACCTGGCAAAGCCGTCTGGCGTTCAGTCTGTCGGTCCTGAAAGAACCCCACGGCACAAGACGTGTCACAAACGCTAACGTTAATTAGTTGTGCAAATACCTTTTACAACATTAACAGTTACATATACTATGTACAAACCAACAATTAACTTTCACTTTAATCATACTATCATTGTTGTGTTATTAAGCAAAATAAGCAATACTTTTACTTTTGTTGAAATGTTTACACTGTACACTTTTTTGTATTGGATGTTTAGCTTTATTTTTGCACATTTTAGCAAATAAGCAATACTTTTACTTTTGTTGAAATGTTTACACTTGTTACAGAATATTTCCGTTTTGCACTTTTTTGTATTGGATGTTTATCTTTATTTTTGCACATTTTAAAGCAAAATAAGCAATACTTTTACTTTTGAAATGCTTATACTATTCCAGAATATTAAGATTTGCACTGGATGTTTACTTTTATATTTGCACATTAAAAAGCAAATAAGCTACTTTTAATTTTGTTAAATGTTAAAAGTTTTAAATGTTTACATTGTTACAGAATATTTTGTCATGTTGTTGTCAATGTTGACTGAGTGGCCATACTTTTTTTTTTGTAAATAAAAGCCATGCCTTTTGAAAAAACTGGCCTACATTTATTTTTTCCTCTTCATTTTAAATAAATAAAAAAAATCGGTAAAAGGAAAAATAATCTATAGATTAATCGAAAAAAATAATCTATAGATTAACCGATTAATCGAAAAAATAATCTATAGATTAATCGATAGAAAAATAATCGTTAGCTGCAGCCCTAGTTCAAGCCCATTATTGAATCCTCTTATCAAACCGATTCCTTATCGATTCTCTTATCGAATCCAGATGGGTTGTTGTATATGGAAAAAAACACAATATTTGGTTTAACAAAAGCTCACTTTTATTTTATTAAAAAAATATATAAATAAATAAATAAATATTGACTGTTACCCCCCTAAAAAAATAAAAAATAAAAATATTGACTGTTGTTACCCAAAGTATATTAAGTGGGATTTTTCAGAAAAACAAATATATACAGTAACACAAAAACAACCTGTCTCTGTGATCACTATAGGTGAATAGTCATGCCTTGAGGCCTTTTTTCCAGTCCATTATTTTTGCTGCTTGTGTGACATCACAGGAAATGACGTAGCTCAGTCATTAGACTGAGCTACGTCATTTCCTGTGATGTCCAAAGGGCATTTCTTGTGGGACGGGTTTCGTTCCCAGGGATTCGAATGAAGAACCAACTCTTTTTCTTTACTATACTGGCCTCGATAACGGGAACCGGTTCTCATAAAGGGATTTGAGTCCATGGAATCGGTTCTTTTCTTATCGAACGGTTCTTTTCTTATCGAACAACCGGGAGAACCGGTTTCGAACATCATCCCAAGTGTACAAGTCACGAAGTCAGAGAGTGTGTCCAAGTCATGAAGTCAGAGAGTGTGTCCAAGTCATGAAGTCAGAGAGTGTGTACAAGTCATGAAGTCAGAGAGTGTGTACAAGTCATGAAGTCAGAGAGTGTGTACAAGTCATGAAGTCAGAGAGTGTGTACAAGTCATGAAGTCAGAGAGTGTGTACAAGTCATGAAGTAAGAGAGTGTGTACAAGTCATGAAGTCAGAGAGTGTGTCCAAGTCATGAAGTCAGAGAGTGTGTCCAAGTCATGAAGTCAGAGAGTGTGTCCAAGTCATGAAGTCAGAGAGTGTGTCCAAGTCATGAAGTCAGAGAGTGTGTACAAGTCATGAAGTCAGAGAGTGTGTACAAGTCATGAAGTCAGAGAGTGTGTACAAGTCATGAAGTAAGAGAGTGTGTACAAGTCATGAAGTCAGAGAGTGTGTCCAAGTCATGAAGTCAGAGAGTGTGTACAAGTCATGAAGTCAGAGAGTGTGTACAAGTCATGAAGTCAGAGAGTGTGTCCAAGTCATGAAGTCAGAGAGTGTGTCCAAGTCATGAAGTCAGAGAGTGTGTACAAGTCATGAAGTCAGAGAGTGTGTACAAGTCATGAAGTCAGAGAATGTGTACAAGTCATGAAGTCAGAGAGTGTGTACAAGTCATGAAGTCAGAGTGTGTGTACAAGTCATGAAGTCAGAGAGTGTGTCCAAGTCATGAAGTCAGAGTGTGTGTACAAGTCATGAAGTCAGAGTGTGTGTACAAGTCATGAAGTCAGAGAGAGTGTACAAGTCATGAAGTCAGAGAGTGTGTATAAGTGAAGTCAGAGGGTGTGTCCAAGTGAAGTCAGAGAGTGTGTACAAGTCATGAAGTCAGAGAGAGTGTACAAGTGAAGTCAGAGAGTGTGTACAAGTCATGAAGTCAGAGAGTGTGTATAAGTGAAGTCAGAGGGTGTGTCCAAGTGAAGTCAGAGAGTGTGTACAAGTCATGAAGTCAGAGAGAGTGTACAAGTGAAGTCAGAGAGTGTGTCCAAGTCATGAAGTCAGAGAGAGTGTACAAGTGAAGTCAGAGGGTGTGTCTAAGTGAAGTCAGAGAGTGTGTACAAGTCATGAAGTCAGAGTGTGTCCAAGTGAAGTCAGAGTGTGTCCAAGTCATGAAGTCAGAGAGTGTGTCCAAGTCATGAAGTCAGAGAGTGTGTCCAAGTCATGAAGTCAGAGTGTGTCCAAGTCATGAAGTCAGAGAGTGTGTACAAGTCATGAAGTCAGAGAGTGTGTACAAGTCATGAAGTCAGAGAGTGTGTACAAGTCATGAAGTCAGAGAATGTGTACAAGTCATGAAGTCAGAGAGTGTGTACAAGTCATGAAGTCAGAGTGTGTGTACAAGTCATGAAGTCAGAGTGTGTCCAAGTCATGAAGTCAGAGTGTGTGTACAAGTCATGAAGTCAGAGTGTGTGTACAAGTCATGAAGTCAGAGTGTGTGTACAAGTCATGAAGTCAGAGAGAGTGTACAAGTCATGAAGTCAGAGAGAGTGTACAAGTCATGAAGTCAGAGAGTGTGTATAAGTGAAGTCAGAGGGTGTGTACAAGTCATGAAGTCAGAGAGAGTGTACAAGTCATGAAGTCAGAGAGAGTGTACAAGTGAAGTCAGAGAGTGTGTACAAGTCATGAAGTCAGAGAGAGTGTACAAGTGAAGTCAGAGAGTGTGTCCAAGTCATGAAGTCAGAGGGTGTGTCCAAGTGAAGTCAGAGAGTGTGTACAAGTGAAGTCAGAGGGTTTGTCTAAGTGAAGTCAGAGAGTGTGTACAAGTGAAGTCAGAGAGTGTGTCCAAGTGAAGTCAGAGGGTGTGTCCAAGTGAAGTCAGAGAGTGTGTACAAGTGAAGTCAGAGAGTGTGTACAAGTCATGAAGTCAGAGAGTGTGTACAAGTGAAGTCAGAGAGTGTGTCCAAGTGAAGTCAGAGGGTGTGTCCAAGTGAAGTCAGAGAGTGTGTACAAGTCATGAAGTCAGAGAGTGTGTACAAGTGAAGTCAGAGAGTGAGTCCAAGTCATGAAGTCAGAGGGTGTGTCCAAGTGAAGTCAGAGAGTGTGTATAAGTGAAGTCAGAGGGTGTGTCCAAGTGAAGTCAGAGAGTGTGTACAAGTCATGAAGTCAGAGAGAGTGTACAAGTGAAGTCAGAGAGTGTGTCCAAGTCATGAAGTCAGAGGGTGTGTCCAAGTGAAGTCAGAGAGTGTGTACAAGTGAAGTCAGAGGGTTTGTCTAAGTGAAGTCAGAGAGTGTGTACAAGTGAAGTCAGAGAGTGTGTCCAAGTGAAGTCAGAGGGTGTGTCCAAGTGAAGTCAGAGAGTGTGTACAAGTGAAGTCAGAGAGTGTGTACAAGTCATGAAGTCAGAGAGTGTGTACAAGTGAAGTCAGAGAGTGTGTCCAAGTGAAGTCAGAGGGTGTGTCCAAGTGAAGTCAGAGAGTGTGTACAAGTCATGAAGTCAGAGAGTGTGTACAAGTGAAGTCAGAGAGTGAGTCCAAGGGTGTGTCCATGCAGGCTAACTCACCCTCAGCTACGAGCTCCTCCACGGTCACTTGATAGCGGCCCACCGCGAACACTTTCCCCAAGTAGCTGCTGAGGCCGCAGCCGCCAGAGCCGCCGAGTCCCGCACTCTCACTCTTTGGCATCCGGGAGAACTTCTTCATCTTTTCTCCTTTTTCACCCCCAAAACAAGTCGAACACTTTCAGCGTCTTCCTATCTTCTCTCCCCCCGCATGGAGCCTCCGGTGAGGACCACACGCCCCCCCCAGGACGCGGCTCAGGTCGTGCGGGCGACAGCGTCCACCTTGGCGGGGACACAACCACCACAAGCAGGCGGCTGGTTAGCTGCTTTGACACATCGGGCTCGCCCCGCTAACCCGGGCGGGTGATGGACAAATGAGTGGCCGCAGTTCGGACACTAAAAAATGCAGAAAAAGCAGGTCAAAGTAGAGCCGAGTCGACCTCCGAAGTACCGCCGAGTCGACCTCCGAAGTGGCCGCGGACTGCTCGGCTTCCACGCGCGCGCAAGCTTGGCTCAAGCTAGCAGGCTAACTGGCGAGCTAACAGGCTACTTCCGCCGCGAGGAGGCAGGTGAAGCAGTCGGGGCGGCGTAAGAGGGCTCCTCCTCGGGTTGGGCCTCAGCACTCGTCAGCTGCGTCCCCGCCTCGCTTCCCTTCTGCCATCTTGGCTCAACTTGGCAACGATGGAGTCTACGTAATGAGGGGGGGGGGCGGCAACTTTCTCAGCCAATCATGACCTGGCCACGCCCCTCCACCTTATCTGGTCACGCCCCCTTAGTGGTGTTTTGCTATGGATAATAACTCCAACTAATCAAAACAAAGTACATTTGACAAACAATTAGTGTAACATTTAAAAATGTTTTATAATTTATTTATTTATTATATTATCGGACATCTCTAATACATATGTATTTATAAATATGCATACGTATACATACACATGTATATATGTGTGTGTTTATATTCATGTATCTATTCTATATATGTATATAGAAGCAAGTGTTTACATAAACATGTATATACAGTATATTTATATATAGATCGAGTCAAGGTGGGGTTTTTTTCTGGACTGGAAATGACACAGGAAGGTAGCAAAGACGTGTTGGGGGCCCAACTGAAAGATATTTGCCATTTCTATTTTAATAATCATTTAAATCTCCCTGAGAGCCAGTGTCCTCTGCAGTGGACATTGTTTTTTGGTCTGGTTTTTTTTAGAGTTACACATTTTGGGAAGAAAACAAAATGACCTCTTAGGCAAAACACAAATGTCTACTGCAGTGGACATACAAACATCCCTTTGGTGTAAGGTTTACATTTCAATTCTTCCCAGCTTCTATTGCAATTCGTACTTGACTCATGTGATTATTTTTATTAAACATACATTGTGTAAAATGCATTCTGTAAACCAGGGGTGCTCACACTTTTTCTGCAGGCGAGCTACTTTTCAATTGATGAAGTCGTGGGGATCTACCTCATTCATATATATCATTTATATTTACTTATTTATGAAATATATGTTTTTGTTAACAAGTTAAAGGTGTTTAATGATAATGCAAGCATGTTTAACACATATAGTTAATATTGTTAAAAAAATTAAAGGTATTTAATGATAATACAAGTATGTTTAATAAATATAGTTAATATTGTTAACAAGTTAGAGGTGTTTAATGATAATACAAGAATGTTTAATACATATAGTTAATATTGTTAACAACTTAAAGGTGTTTAAAGATAATACAAGCATGTTTAACACATATAGTTAATATTGATAACAAGTTAAAGGTGTTTAAAGATAATACAAGCATGTTTAACACATATAGTTAATATTGTTAACAAGTTAAAGGTGTTTAAAGATAATACAAGCATGTTTAACACATATAGTTAATATTGTTAACAAGTTAAAGGTGTTTAAAGATAATACAAGCATGTTTAACACATATAGATTCCTTTCTTTCATGAAGACAAGAATATAAGTTGGTGTATTACCTGATTCTGATGACTTGCATTGATTGGAATCAGACAGTGGTGATGATAACGTCCGCATTTTCGAATGGAGGAGAAAAAAAGTCTCCTTTCTGTCCAATACCACATGAAAGTGGTTGGTTTTTGGCATCTTATTTGTCCAGCTTCCGTACTCCTTTGTATACACTTTACAAGAAATACATTGTCGGCAAACTCCGTAGCTTGCTAGCTTGTGCACGCCAGCTTTCTGAGACTCGTTTTGTTAGCACAACTGTGCAACTGTGCAGTCGGTCTTTGGAGTTTTGACGACAGGTACGGTGCCAGAGTCTGTTGAAATAAAGTGTTTCTCGCCTTCCAGTCGGTAATTTTAATGAGCTGGCAGCAGCCAGCGTCATCTCAGAAGACCCTCGGGTGCCGTGAATGTCAATCAAGTGACGAAAGTGATGTCATAGTGAAGATTTATGATCGCTCATTTTTAGGACTATTTTTTTAATGCCTGGCTGGTGATCGACTGACACACCCTCCGAGATCGACCAGTAGCTCGCGATCGACGTAATGAGCACCCCTGCTGTAAACCAAACAAAAACTATTTGTGTGTTTGTTTTTTTGTTTTATTAATATCAGGGGGCAATAAAATGTGTCTTTAACGATTCCGATTTGGAGCTCACTTTTTAACTCGGGTAGACAGAAATAAGACAACTATAGAAATTGTCAGAGATTTTTATTTGTTCCAACTGGTATACAAGATGAAAACTTTGCAGAGAGCAATCGTAACCAACACCTAGACCAGTGGTTCTTAACCTGGGTTCGATGGAACCCTAGGGGTTCGGAGAGTCGGCCTCAGGGGTTCGGCGGACCCTCCGCCGCGGATGTCGAGACACACCTGACTCATTGTGTAAATAAAAACTTCTCCCCATCGGCGTATTATGGATACGACAACATCAGAAGTCAGACTGGTTTGCAGGTGTGTAATTTGTTGTGAGTTTATGCACTGTGTTGCTTTTGTTCCTTGAATAAGGTGATGTTCATGCACGCTTCATTTTGTGCACCGGTAAAAAAAACATATAACTTTGTCTTGAATTGGAAAAAATATATATATATATATTTTTACTGAAGAAGGTTTCGGTACCTCCAACAAGGTTAAGAACCACTGACCTAGATGTACCACACATGAATCCATTGAACATGCTAAGAGACTGGTATGGATGAGTAAAAGGTTGTTTAGATTAGTTGTCATTATTTATTGCTAGGCGTCAATTAGTACTGATGGTGTGCATTTTTAATCCATTTCCTTCAAGTACCAGTCTGGCAGGAAGGAATAAGATGAGTTCCTGTGAACAGAGTAGGTCACATCGGAGCCCTCTTCCCTGGAGAAGAGGTATACCACACTGCAACAGAGAGTATACCTGTTAGCAGGCTAAAGTTGTATCTTTTTAAACAAAAGGTCTCACCGGGGATCGTCTTCGGTCGCCACCTTCTTGACAAAAGACAGGAATTTGCTTCAGAAGTTCATGCAGACGTTTAATTTGCTGCAGAAGTTCATGCAGACGTTTGGCTTCCAGAAGTTGACCTCACGCTGCTCAAAAGAAACAAATAAAGTTACTGTTTGTTGACCATTGCAATGACATACAACAACAACAACAACAACAACAACAGTCTACCTCAGCAATCTTAGGAATATTGCTGACTTCAAAAGTCTCCACAGACTCAACAATTCCGTCTCTTATTACGGAAGCCTGCGACGATGCGAGGGACTCCGAGAAGGTAGACCTGTGCTGGTTGAGCTTATACCTGAGAAGAAAGCAAATGAGTCAGAGAACAAAGCGAAATAAGATCTACGAGGCTGCGTCCACATTATTGGTTTGGTACTCTGTTATGGAGCAAACATTTTAAAAGATTGGTTTTGGTGCAAATGACTTATCGCTCATACTAGTATTTTTTATTCTTGGACCAAATGATTCTCTCTTGGCTGGGAGATGGCGCCGCTGTAGTGGCTGCTGTCCGCAGGAGCTCAGGACTCTTGTCTTTCCCCCTTTGTGTTTGTGGTGTTTGCCTCTTGTTTCTTCTGTGTTTCTTGGATCAGGACTGTGCAACAAGGGGGTGACACTTTAGTGGCTTCTGCCCTGCTTTTTGCTGCTTTTTTGGGGAACTTTAGGATGCGCCTCAGGGGAAGCCGTGGCTTTGTTTGCGCCAGAGACAGGCTGCTGGCTCTCTGTAGAAACCGGAAGAGATGCGCAGGAGGAGACAGGGCTCTGGCGCTAGTAGCGTTGGGTGTCGGGATAGACGAGCTTCACGGAACCCTGGCTGAGTGGGCATGTGTCGAACACCTCTGTCTTTTTGGATGGATTCTCGCTAGTTCGTGTAGACTTGACATTGGCCAAGAGCTTGTGGTGGGCAGCCTCGGACGGAGTCGGCTTTGTTGATGTTGACGATCTGTCACATCACATCTTATGTGTCCTTAGATTGTGTTTATTTCCTGTGGAACGCTCCTATTTCTGGTTCCTTTTCCTGCATGACTCCTTCCCCTCACCTGCCACTGATTGGCAGCCTGGCCACACCGGGTAGTGGTAGTCAATCAGCTGGCTTCTACAAATGCCTGCACGGCCCTTTTGTCAGGGCTCGAGGATTGTTTCTGTTATTGTTAGCTGCACACTGTGTGCATGAATGCTCATCCTGTGTTGAATATAATTGTAGTGGTTTCCCTTTGGTGGATTCTCCTGATCACAACAGACCTTCCCGGGAGCCCGGGAGTCTGGTTTTAACAATGCTTTTATTGTTGTGCACACGCTCCAGGACAGCACTTTGTTCGGCAACTTCCAGTCTTTTCCTGCTGGGTGAACACGCCAGGACAGCACTCGGCAGTCTCGTCTGAGTTGGCGTACCCTTCCATCTCTCTCTCTCTCTTGGGGCGTGGTCTCGGGCGTGTGTGGAGCGTCTGGCTTGAACTCCAACTCGTGTATCATGGCCCCGGCCGCTGCTGATAAGCATGACAAGTGATTGGATGATCATCCCCAGCTGGGCAATCCAATCACCTGCCAGCTGTGCTGCGAGGCCGGTCTTTACACACCCCATTCCGCAGCAGGCGCGCAGACCACGCCCCCTCCACAATAATGATATACTTGTCTTACCTGAAGTCATCCTCCTGTCTCCTGCTTCTTGGGGTCACGACTACCGCAGCCATGCGAGTACGTGACAGAATCTTCTGTCTGTGAATCAGCTCCATGACGCCGACATGGAGCTGATGTTTTGGACCGTACAAGTCTTGGAGGACATGAAGGCCAGGTTTCTGCGGTTCCAACCAACGGCAAGCTCGCTCCTTCTCCAGCACGGCCACCGCCTTCCGCTCTTCCAGTGGGACTCCCAAAACCGCTTCCTGCCTAGCCTCAAGTGGGTCTGCCGACACAACCATCTGGCTTGTCTCAAGGGAGTCTACCAACGACGCCACGTCCAGCTCGTACCCCAGCCCGGCCACTTCCTGATAGTCCAGTGATGGCTCCTCTGGAGCCCACCGCGCTGTCCTATTGGGACTCTGCATTAACCTCCATAAATGCTGGCTGGAAAATTGCAACATTTGAGCCACTACAGAGTCTGCAACCAGACGTAACGCCACGTGGAACAAAGGTATGGAAATATGCTACTGTTTGACTTTACGTGAATCGTTCCCTTTACCAACAACGGAATTCAGTCAGTCCCTTTAAACGTACCAAATTTGGTACCCATTCCTAAGCAATGCCAACCTGTGGAAGCTGTAACGCTGTTTGCCAGTGTGGATATTTCTTGCTGTCTTCAGCTCAATGTAGCAGGCTGGAGGATCCGGGGCATTAGGATCTTTATCTCGCCAATCCACTTGACCGGAGAACAGGAGACTGTGATCTGCGAGACGGGTTTGGACCACGATGAAGAAGGCCTCAGTAGCGTTGACCACGCCACTTGAATCCGGTAAACTGTCAATGGTATCTTCAGGCATACTTGCCAACCCTCCCGGATTTTCCAGGAGACTCCTGAAATTCAGCGCCTCTCCCGAAAACCTCCCGGGACACATTTTCTCCCGAAAATCTCCCGAAATTCAGGCGGAGCTGGAGGCCACGCCCACTCCAGCTCCATGTGGACCTGAGTGACGTGTTGACGGCCTGTTCACACGTCCGCTTTCCCACAATATAAACAGCTAATGATGGAGGGCGAGTTCTTGGTTTCTTATGTGTGTTTATTGTTAGGCAGTTTCATTAACGTCCTCCCAGCGCGGTAACAACATACAACAACAGTAGTCAAGTTTTCGTCTACCGTAAAGCAGTTCGTCTGCCGTAAACAGCAATGTTGTGACACTTTTAAACAGGACAATACTGCCATCTACTGTACATGCATATGTGACCCACCCATAATGTGTCACATTTTTGTGTTGATTTATTTATTTTATTTTGTGGTTTGAATTCGTTTTTTGAGCTGTCATTACAGATTTATCAGTATTCACATTGGTCAGTAGGGGGCAGTAGGGCGTTTCTTCCCAATTGAATGCTATCACCTGCAGACCGGAAGTGTCTTGTCATTCTGATGAGCGCGACCAGTCTGTGAACAATTGAAACGTCCTGTGTGCTTTTTCCTCCTGTATAACAGGTTAGTTTTGGTGAATCAAATCACTGAATAATATCCACGTGATCTTTATAAGTTTAAGTACACATTCTGATGGTGGAGCCTAACTCTAAAGTGTTTGTGAGTTGTAGTTTGTATTTGTGAATGAATCCAGTGCACAGCTGAAGTAATCAATACAAAATGGCGACGTGAGTACGCAATGTTTATGTAGGAACTTCTGATCCTAATTCAGACTCCCAAATTAGAGCTCCCGTTTTCTTATTGATTTTATAATGTATATTTGTATAATGTGTGTGTTCTGAAATAGTGACAGAAAATAGAACAAGGATGGACAATTCAACCCTTAACTCAACAATGAGTAGATGAGTGTTATGTGTGTGTGTGTGTATATGTGTAAATAAATGAACACTGAAATTCAAGTATTTCTCTTATATATATATATATATATATATATATATATATATATATATATATATATATATATATATATATATATATATATATATATATATATATATATATATATATATACTGGCAGTGTGTCGCGCCTTGCCAAGGAGCAGCGAGAATACCAAGAAGCGCATATGCCAAATTTTCAAAGAGAACGGCCTACGGATCACGATTGAAGCCAACAAGCAAACCGTCAACTTCCTTGACGTCACTTTCAACCTGAGAAATAACAGCTACCAACCATTCACGAAACCCAACACAACACTCCAATACGTGCACCATGACAGCAACCACCCACCCACCACCACGAAAAGAATACCTACCGGAATTAATAAAAGGCTATCGATGCTGTCATCTAGCAAAGCTGAATTTGACCAAGCAACCCCCCCGTACCAAAAAGCCCTTGATGAAAGCGGATACAATTTCACCCTCACCTATGAACCCACGCCAGGAAACCAGCCAAAAAAGAACAGAAAACGAAACGACATCATCTGGTACAACCCCCCATACAGCAAAAACGTCTCAACTAACATTGGACACAAATTCCTCAATCTGATTGACAAACACTTTCCCAAAGACAACACCCTAAGAAAAGTATTCAACAAGAACAACATTAAATTGAGCTACAGCTGTATGAACAATATACGACAAATCATCTCAAACCACAACAAAACAATTGCAAATGAGCCGTCGGCCCCCGGACAGAGCGACTCCAAAACCAACAAAGGCTGTAACTGTCGAAAGAAACCTGATTGCCCTCTCAACGGGGGGTGCTTACAAACATCAGTTGTCTACCAATCTAAGGTAACACGCAAGGACATTAACACATCCGACACATATGTAGGATTAACCGAGGGAGAATTCAAAACCAGATGGAACAATCACAAGGCTTCTTTCAGGAACCAAAACCTGCGGAATACCACAGAACTCAGCAAACACATTTGGGACCTCAAAGACAATAATGTTGAATATTCAATAACATGGCAAATTCTTGCATCCAGCACACCTTACAATAGTGGTAATAAAAGATGCAACCTATGCTTGAAAGAGAAACTGTTTATTATTTACCGTCCAGACCTGTCATCCCTCAACAAGCGCAGCGAAATTGTAACAGCATGCCGCCACAGACGGAAACACCTCCTAGGTAACACATGAGCCAATCACCACGCCCCTACGCCAGCCTGTACCCACCCACTCTGTGCCCTATATAAACCATGGTATGTGAATGCTCCCATTAAAATCTCCTGATGATTGAGGGAACCCCCCTCAGGAAACAGGCCTGTAGAGATGAAATAGTCTTGTGATTTTCTTTCCCACACATACACATATATATATATATATATATATAATGTAATAAAATATATATATATAATGTAATAAAATATATATACTGTATATAGCTAGAATTAACTGAAAGTCAAGTATTTCTTATATATATATATATCTCAACCACGCCCCCCACCATGCCCCTTGCCCCACCACCGACCACGCCCCCCCCCCCCACGTCCCACCTCCCGAAATCAGAGGTCTTAAGGTTGGCAAGTATGTCTTCAGGGACAAATAGTATATCAATTGTAACAGAACAAAACAATCAAATAGACCAGGGGTCCCCAAACTATGGCCCGCCAGCGGCCATCGGGACGTCCCAAGTTTAAAATAAATACAGGGTTTCTCCTATGTGTATTTAATTGTGGTGTGGCGCCACGGCTAAATTGAAGATGACACACCTTAAAAGTTAGAATTTAATTGATTTATGTGCGAAGAAATATATTTTGTAGGAATGGATGTATAGCCTATATTACCTAGTGAGGCGCAGAAAATGTGGCCACTGAAAAACTTTGATCAACCATGAGCAAGACGCACGCCAGTGTCTGGAGTCTACGCGGTAAGACGAGGCGCCGCCCGCGCACCCGTGTTCCCGCACCTTTACTATGGTGGTTGGCGGCTTGGGCGATGGGGCGATGGGGCAATGGGGCGGCGTCTTTCCAGCAGCGGGACGCGCACAGGCCCGCTTTGCATTCCAGCCTGACCCACGCAGCCTTCAGAGCCAATCCTTGTCTGGAAGTTATGGCTCTGACTTGACAACTTCTCTTACCCGCATCTTTTGAACATGTGATGCCAGATGTACAACAGTGGTGATTGCTAAAGACGGTAAGGGAAGTTTAGCTTACCCTAAAATATAAAAAAATGTGGTCAAATATATTCTTTTGTGTTTGCATTTCATTGAATAAATGTGTTAGCATGTGGCTAACTTTTGTTTGGAATCAGCTAGATTTACTTTACAAAAGATAATTGTGGGATATTTTTCTTGTTGCCCCACTTATGTTTGATTCTATTAAATGTTTGGATATATTTAGTGTTTAGAGCAGGCGCCAGAAGAAGAAGAAAAAAGAAAACAGAGTGGGAGATTGTGGGGATCCCTGAACTAGTGAGTCAACAGATGAGGTCAGTGATGAAGAAGAGGAAGAGATGGGGGCGGGGCCAGGTCAGGTCACGTGACCTAACGACTAAAACCGCCATGTTTGCACACATCCTGTTTTCTTCTTGACACACTTTTCAATGTGACAGGTGAAGGCTGCCACCTGCTGGTTAGCATTCAAATATGACTCAATACATTCATATTTATTCAATCAATACATTCATATTTATTCAATCAATACATTAGTATTTATTCAATCAATACATTAGTATTTATTCAATCATGTGACATCGTTGGAATTTAATGACCGATTTGTTGCCTTTTAGAATCGCAATTTAGATGTGAATCCATTTTTTGCTTCACCCCCGAGTCATTGTGACTAACAATTGTATCGTATGAAAACGTTTCATTAAATATCAAATCTATTTTGTGTACTTCATGAAACAGTTTGAGTTCATCTAAAAAAAGATGTATTTAGCGAAATTCTATCACACTTGTTTTTACTTGAAGCATGTTTTCGATTTAGAAACATACTCCATATTTATGATATTGTACAGTAGGTAAGGTTGTATTTTTGCTTCATTACTGTGGGAATCCTGCGTGTGACTATGCAGGACTTGCTGCAGTGAGGGATGAGGGAAAACTAACTAAGACCTACTGAATATATATATATATATATATATATATATATATATATATATATATATATATATATATATATTTTTTTTTTTTTTTAAATGTTTAGTATATTTTTGTATAATTATTATTTTATATTTAAAATATTATTGTATATTTTTTTATATATATTTTCGTATTGAAAACATATTCTATATTTTGTATATTTATTTTTTAATATTTAAAAAGATTGTATATTTTTGGATGGATTTTTTTATATTTATAAATATTTTATATTTCTGTATCTATTTTTTAATATTTAAAAATATTGTATTTTTGTTTAGATTTTTTTTTATTAAAATACTGTATATTTTTGTATAATTATTACTTTATATTTAAAATATTATTGTATATTTTTTTATATATATTTTCGTATTGAAAACATATTCTATATTTTGTATATTTATTTTTTAATATTTAAAAAGATTGCATATTTTTGGATGGATTTTTTATATTTATAAATATTTTATATTTCTGTATCTATTTTTTAATATTTAAAAATATTGTATTTTTGTTTAGATTTTTTTGTATTAAAATACTGTATATTTTTGTATAATTATTATTTTATATTTAAAATATTATTGTATATTTTTTTATATATATTTTCGTATTGAAAACATATTCTATATTTTGTATATTTATTTTTTAATATTTAAAAAGATTGTATATTTTTGAATAGATTTTTTATATTTATAAATATTTTATATTTCTGCATCTATTTTTTAATATTTAAAAATATTGTATTTTTGTTTAGATTTTTTTGTATTAAAATACTGTATATTTTTGTATAATTATTATTTTATATTTAAAATATTATTGTATATTTTTTTATATATATTTTCGTATTGAAAACATATTCTATATTTTGTATATTTATTTTTTAATATTTAAAAAGATTGTATATTTTTGGATAGATTTTTTATATTTATAAATATTTTATATTTCTGTATCTATTTTTTAATATTTAAAAATATTGTATTTTTGTTTAGATTTTTTTTATTAAAATACTGTATATTTTTGTATAATTATTATTTTATATTTAAAATATTATCGTATATTTTTTTATATATATATTCGTATTGAAAACATATTCTATATTTTGTATATTTACTTTTTAATATTTAAAAAGATTGTATATTTTTGGATAGATTTTTTATATTTATAAATATTTTATATTTCTGTATCTATTTTTTAATATTTAAAAACATTGTATTTTCGTTTAGATTTTTTTGTTAAAATACTGTATATTTTTGTTTATTTATTTTTGGTATATTTAAAAAAAACTGTATATTTTTTGTATATTAATATTTCTTGTCTAATGTTTTTTTATATTTAATATTCCCAAAAATATTCCATATTTTTTATATGTATTGTTTTTAATATTAAAAATAAATTGCATATTGTTGTATATTTATCAGTTTTTAAAAATGTTTAAAAATGGTTGCATATTTTTGTATATTAATA
>NC_084550.2:767500-822500 GCF_033978685.3 Nerophis lumbriciformis
AAAATATAGCTACATGCTAACGCATTCTATAGCGTTAGCATGAGCAAAACCTCTCATTTTGTAACAATAAACCTAAAAATGCTAACTTTGGACACATGGCGCCATCTTTGAAGTATGCTAACTTTTTTTTATGTCATCATGCTAACTTTTATGCTGGCATTTTTTTGCAAATGTATGTTTAACTTGAAAAATTATAGCTTTTGTTACTTACCGCCATCTTAGAAGTATGCTAACTTTTCCTGTTTTCCTGCTAGCATCTAGCTAATTCTGGATGTGCAACCTTAAAACCCGTGGATTTTTGAGACTTGGCGCAGCATGCTACTTTTTTGTGTGTTAGCATGTTGATGTTTTTTGCTATCCTTTTAGCTGATTTTGTATGCTTAACCTTAAAAATTCCGGCTTTTGATATTTGGCGCCAACTTAGAAGTACGCACATTTTTTCATCAGGTTGACATTAGCGTGTCTTTCGTTTTATGCTAGCATACTTGCTCATTTTAATAATTTAAACCTAAAAATCATGAATTTTGATACTTGGTAACATCTTAAAAGTATATTAACTTTTTCTCCATTCTCATGTTAACATGCTATCGTTTAATGCTAACATGCTATCGTTTTATGCTAACATTTTAGCAAATGATGGCTTTGGACATTCGGCGCCATCTTTGAAGTATGCTAACTTTTTTGATGTCATCATGATAACTTTTATGCTGGCATTTTCGCAAATGTACGTTTAAAATTAACAATCATAATTATATGTTAGCATGCTAACATAATATGCTAATTCTATTCATTTAAACCAAAAAATTCATGGCTTTTGATACTTGGTACCATCTTAAAAGTATGTTGACTTTTCATGCTCACGTTAACGTGCTATCGCTTTATGCTAGCATTTAAGCAAATTGTATTTGTTTGAACCTTAAAAAAAAGCATGGTTTTGGATGTTTTCAGCTATTTTAAAAGTATCCTGACCTTTCCGAGGTTGTCATGCTAAAGTTAGCATGCTAATGTTTGTTGCTAACATTTTAAATTTTTTATTTTTTTTTTGCTTAAAATTAGTCATGGCTTTCCTGTGACCGTCTTAAAAGAGCGCTAACTTTTCCTACGTCATCGTGCTAATGTTAGCATGCTAACGTATTATGCTAGCATTTTAGCTCATTTTCATCATTTAAAGCTACGATTAATTGGTTTTGGGACATGTCTCCATCTTGCAAGTATGCTAACTCTTCCCATTATAACAAGCTAACATTAGCATATTTGCTCATTTTATCTGTTTAAACCAAAAATTCATGGCTTTTGATACTTGGTACCATCTTAAAAGTATGTTGACTTTTTCTCCGCTGTCATGCTTACGTTAACATGCTATCGTTTTTATGCTAGCATTTTAGCAAATTGTATTTGTTCCAACCTTTAAAAAGCATGGTTTTGGATGTTTGGCGCCATTTTAGAAGTATCCTGACCTTTCCCAGGTTATCATGCTAAAGTTAGCATGCTAATGTTTGTTGTTAACATTTTAGCAATTTTTTTTTTTTTTGCTTAAACTTAATCATGGCTTTCAAATACCTGGGACCGTCTTAAAAGAGCGCTAACTTTGCCTATGTCATTGTGCTAATGTTAGCAGGCTAATGTTTTATGCTAGCATTTTAGCAAATTGTATTTGTTCGAACCTTAAAAAAATATCAAGGTTTTGCATGTTTGGCGCCATTTTAGAAGTATCCTGACCTTTCCTAGCTTATCATGCTAAAGTTAGCATGCTAATGTTTGTTGCTAGCATTTTAGCTATTTTTTATTTTTTTGCTTAAACTTAACAATCACGGCTTTCAAATACCTGGGACCGTCTTAAAAGAGCGCTAACTTTTCCTACGTCATCGTGCTAATGTTAGCATGCTAACGTATTATGCTAGCATTTTAGCTCATTTGCATCATTTAAAGCTACGATTAATTGGTTTTGGGACATGTCTCCATCTTGCAAGTATGCTAACTCTTCCCATTATAACAAGCTAACGTTAGCATATTTGCTAATTTTATCCGTTTGAACCAAAAATTCATGGCTTTTGATACTTGGTACCATCTTAAAAGTATGTTGACTTTTTCTCCGCTGTCATGCTTACGTTAACATGCTATCGTTTTTATGCTAGCATTTTAGCAAATTGTATTTGTTCCAACCTTTAAAAAGCATGGTTTTGGATGTTTGGCGCCATTTTAGAAGTATCCTGACCTTTCCCAGGTTATCATGCTAAAGTTAGCATGCTAATGTTGTTAACATTTTAGCAATTTTATTTTTTTTTTGCTTAAACTTAATCATGGCTTTCAAATAACTGGGACCGTCTTAAAAGAGCGCTAACTTTCCCTATGTCATTGTGCTAATGTTAGCAGGCTAATGTTTTATGCTAGCATTTTAGCAAATTGTATTTGTTCGAACCTTAAAAAAATATCAAGGTTTTGCATGTTTGGCGCCATTTTAGAAGTATCCTGACCTTTCCTAGCTTATCATGCTAAAGTTAGCATGCTAATGTTTGTTGCTAACATTTTAGCTATTTTTTTTTTTTTGCTTAAACTTAATCATGGCTTTCAAATACCTGGGACCGTCTTAAAAGAGCGCTAACTTTTCCTACGTCATCGTGCTAATGTTAGCATGCTAACGTATTATGCTAGCATTTTAGCTCATTTGCATCATTTAAAGCTACGATTAATTGGTTTTGGGACATGTCTCCATCTTGCAAGTATGCTAACTCTTCCCATTATAACAAGCTAATGTTAGCATATTTGCTAATTTTATCCGTTTAAACCAAAAATTCATGGCTTTTGATACTTGGTACCATCTTAAAAGTATGTTGACTTTTTCTCCGCTGTCATGCTTACGTTAACATGCTATCGTTTTTATGCTAGCATTTTAGCAAATTGTATTTGTTCCAACCTTTAAAAAGCATGGTTTTGGATGTTTGGCGCCATTTTAGAAGTATCCTGACCTTTCCCAGGTTATCATGCTAAAGTTAGCATGCTAATGTTTGTTGTTAACATTTTAGCAATTTTTTTTTTTTTTGCTTAAACTTAATCATGGCTTTCAAATACCTGGGACCGTCTTAAAAGAGCGCTAACTTTGCCTATGTCATTGTGCTAATGTTAGCAGGCTAATGTTTTATGCTAGCATTTTAGCAAATTGTATTTGTTCGAACCTTAAAAAAATATCAAGGTTTTGCATGTTTGGCGCCATTTTAGAAGTATCCTGACCTTTCCTAGCTTATCATGCTAAAGTTAGCATGCTAATGTTTGTTGCTAGCATTTTAGCTATTTTTTATTTTTTTGCTTAAACTTAACAATCACGGCTTTCAAATACCTGGGACCGTCTTAAAAGAGCGCTAACTTTTCCTACGTCATCGTGCTAATGTTAGCATGCTAACGTATTATGCTAGCATTTTAGCTCATTTGCATCATTTAAAGCTACGATTAATTGGTTTTGGGACATGTCTCCATCTTGCAAGTATGCTAACTCTTCCCATTATAACAAGCTAACGTTAGCATATTTGCTAATTTTATCCGTTTGAACCAAAAATTCATGGCTTTTGATACTTGGTACCATCTTAAAAGTATGTTGACTTTTTCTCCGCTGTCATGCTTACGTTAACATGCTATCGTTTTTATGCTAGCATTTTAGCAAATTGTATTTGTTCCAACCTTTAAAAAGCATGGTTTTGGATGTTTGGCGCCATTTTAGAAGTATCCTGACCTTTCCCAGGTTATCATGCTAAAGTTAGCATGCTAATGTTGTTAACATTTTAGCAATTTTATTTTTTTTTTGCTTAAACTTAATCATGGCTTTCAAATAACTGGGACCGTCTTAAAAGAGCGCTAACTTTCCCTATGTCATTGTGCTAATGTTAGCAGGCTAATGTTTTATGCTAGCATTTTAGCAAATTGTATTTGTTCGAACCTTAAAAAAATATCAAGGTTTTGCATGTTTGGCGCCATTTTAGAAGTATCCTGACCTTTCCTAGCTTATCATGCTAAAGTTAGCATGCTAATGTTTGTTGCTAACATTTTAGCTATTTTTTTTTTTTTGCTTAAACTTAATCATGGCTTTCAAATACCTGGGACCGTCTTAAAAGAGCGCTAACTTTTCCTACGTCATCGTGCTAATGTTAGCATGCTAACGTATTATGCTAGCATTTTAGCTCATTTGCATCATTTAAAGCTACGATTAATTGGTTTTGGGACATGTCTCCATCTTGCAAGTATGCTAACTCTTCCCATTATAACAAGCTAATGTTAGCATATTTGCTAATTTTATCCGTTTAAACCAAAAATTCATGGCTTTTGATACTTGGTACCATCTTAAAAGTATGTTGACTTTTTCTCCGCTGTCATGCTTACGTTAACATGCTATCGTTTTTATGCTAGCATTTTAGCAAATTGTATTTGTTCCAACCTTTAAAAAGCATGGTTTTGGATGTTTGGCGCCATTTTAGAAGTATCCTGACCTTTCCCAGGTTATCATGCTAAAGTTAGCATGATAATGTTTGTTGCTAACATTTAAAAATTTTTTTTTTTTTTTTTTTGCTTAAAATTAGTCATGGCTTTCAAATACCTGGGACCGTCTTAAAAAAGCGCTAACTTTTCCTATGTCATCGTGCTAATGTTAGCCTGCTAACGTATTATGCTAGCATTTTAGCTCATTTTCATCATTTAAAGCTACGATTAATTGGTTTTGGGACATGTCTCCATCTTGCAAGTATGCTAACTCTTCCCATTATAACAAGCTAACGTTAGCATATTTGCTAATTTTATCCGTTTAAACCAAAAATTCATGGCTTTTGATATTTGGTACCATCTTAAAAGTATGTTGACTTTTTCTCCGCTGTCATGCTTACGTTAACATGCTATCGTTTTTATGCTAGCATTTTAGCAAATTGTATTTGTTCCAACCTTTAAAAAGCATGGTTTTGGATGTTTGGCGCCATTTTAGAAGTATCCTGACCTTTCCCAGGTTATCATGCTAAAGTTAGCATGCTAATGTTTGTTGTTAACATTTTAGCTTTTTTTTTTTTTTTGGCTTAATCATGGCTTTCAAATACCTGGGACCGTCTTAAAAGAGCGCTAACTTTCCCTATGTCATTGTGCTAATGTTAGCAGGCTAATGTTTTATGCTAGCATTTTAGCAAATTGTGTTTGTTCGAACCTTAAAAAAATATCAAGGTTTTGCATGTTTGGCGCCATTTTAGAAGTATCCTGACCTTTCCTAGCTTATCATGCTAAAGTTAGCATGCTAATGTTTGTTGCTAACATTTTAGCTTTTTTTTTATTTTTTGCTTAAACTTAATCACGGCTTTCAAATACCTGGGACCGTCTTAAAAGAGTGCTAACTTTGCCTATGTCATTGTGCTAATGTTAGCAGGCTAATGTTTTATGCTAGCATTTTAGCAAATTGTATTTGTTCGAACCTTAAAAAAATATCAAGGTTTTGCATGTTTGGCGCCATTTTAGAAGCATCCTGACCTTTCCTAGCTTATCATGCTAAAGTTAGCATGCTAATGTTTGTTGCTAACATTTTAGCTATTTTTTTATTTTTTGCTTAAACTTAATCACGGCTTTCAAATACCTGGGACCGTCTTAAAAGAGCGCTAACTTTTCCTACGTCATCGTGCTAATGTTAGCAGGCTAACGTATTATGCTAGCATTTTAGCTCATTTGCATCATTTAAAGCTACGATTAATTGGTTTTGGGACATGTCTCCATCTTGCAAGTATGCTAACTCTTCCCATTATAACAAGCTAACGTTAGCATATTTGCTAATTTTATCCGTTTAAACCAAAAATTCCTGGCTTTTGATATTTGGTACCATCTTAAAAGTATGTTGACTTTTTCTCCGCTGTCATGCTTACGTAAACATGCTATCGTTTTTATGCTAGCATTTTAGCAAATTGTATTTGTTCCAACCTTTAAAAAGCATGGTTTTGGATGTTTGGCGCCATTTTAGAAGTATCCTGACCTTTCCCAGGTTGTCATGCTAAAATTAGCATGCTAATGTTTGTTGTTAACATTTTAGCTTTTTTTTTTTTGCTTAAACTTAATCATGGCTTTCAAATACCTGGGACCGTCTTAAAAGAGCGCTAACTTTCCCTATGTCATTGTGCTAATGTTAGCAGGCTAATGTTTTATGCTAGCATTTTAGCAAATTGTATTTGTTCGAACCTTAAAAAAATATCAAGGTTTTGCATGTTTGGCGCCATTTTAGAAGTATCCTGACCGTTCCTAGCTTATCATGCTAAAGTTAGCATGCTAATGTTTGTTGCTAACATTTTAGCTATTTTTTTATTTTTTGCTTAAACTTAATCACGGCTTTCAAATACCTGGGACCGTCTTAAAAGAGCGCTAACTTTTCCTACGTCATCGTGCTAATGTTAGCATGCTAACGTATTATGCTAGCATTTTAGCTCATTTTCATCATTTAAAGCTACGATTAATTGGTTTTGGGACATGTCTCCATCTTGCAAGTATGCTAACTCTTCCCATTATAACAAGCTAACGTTAGCATATTTGCTAATTTTATCAGTTTGAACCAAAAATTCATGGCTTTTGATATTTGGTACCATCTTAAAAGTATGTTGACTTTTTCTCCACTGTCATGCTTACGTTAACATGCTATCGTTTTTATGCTAGCATTTTAGCAAATTGTATTTGTTCCAACCTTTAAAAAGCATGGTTTTGGATGTTTGGCGCCATTTTAGAAGCATCCTGATCTTTCCCAGGTTATCATGCTAAAGTTAGCATGCTAATGTTTGTTGTTAACATTTTAGCTTTTTTTTTTGCTTAGACTTAATCATGGCTTTCAAATACCTGGGACCGTCTTAAAAGAGCGCTAACTTTGCCTATGTCATTGTGCTAATGTTAGCAGGCCAATGTTTTATGCTAGCATTTTAGCAAATTGTATTTGTTCGAACCTTAAAAAAATATCAAGGTTTTGCATGTTTGGCGCCATTTTAGAAGTATCCTGACCTTTCCTAGCTTATCATGCTAAAGTTAGCATGCTAATGTTTGTTGCTAACATTTTAGCTATTTTTTATTTTTTTTTGCTTAAACTTAATCACGGCTTTCAAATACCTGGGACCGTCTTAAAAGAGCGCTAACTTTTCCTACGTCATCGTGCTAATGTTAGCATGCTAACGTACTATGCTAGCATTTTAGCTCATTTGCATCATTTAAAGCTACAATTAATTGGTTTTGGGACATGTCGCCATCTTGCAAGTATGCTAACTCTTCCCATTATAACACGCTAACGTTAGCATGCTAGCCTTTTAGATTGATCCAAAATGTTGAAATAACTTTTGAATGTTACGAAGGGAAGGAAGGTTTTGTGGTGTGGACTTGGCCCAAACGTGCGCGGGTGTAGAAAAGTGTTAGTGTGAGGTAGCTGGGTGGTGACGCTGCCTTGCTCATCTGCAACTTCCCTTCTTTGGGAGCGGTATAAAAACAAGCGGCGTAGGTAAGAAAGTAGAATATTTGCGGGTCACACCTCGGTGCCGTCATGGAGGTTGTTGTGAAGCTTGACCTCCAGGTTGACCTGTTTGACCTTGCCGACCTGCTGGTGGCGGTGGAGGACGTTGACGTTGGTGACGGTGCAGCTGCTGAACTTCTTCTCCACACACCTGTCCAAGCACACCTGCACCTTGGTGTTGAGGGGGTACTCCTCCTGCGCCCCCTTGCTAGTTGCCGAGCGGCGGTGGCGGCGGAACAGGAAGCAGGACGCCAGCAGGACCAGGACCAGCAGGGCCAGGGCGGCCACCCCCCCGCCCACCGAGCCGCCCACCCGGGCGGTGAAGGCGCCGGCCGGGGCGGCGCTCGCCAGGCGCAGCGACTTCATGTTGGTGCCGTTCTTCACCTGGTCGCCCTCGTTGTCGTAGATGAGCGACTCGTCCAGCGCCAGGTGCCCGCTGACCTCCGCCAGGTCCCGCTGGGGGCGAGCGAGCCGGGAGGTGAGAGAGCGGCGGATCCTGGGACCGGAGCGCGACTCGGGACCGATGACGTAGATGACCTGCAGGTACCACTGATGCCCCGCCTCCACCTGCCAGGAGGACGACAAGCGTCACATCAACAACTTTTTCTTCTGTTCATTTTTGTTCAAAAGTAGAAAAAAAAAATGTTATTTTATTAGAACTCATTTGCTCCATTCAAATGATTCATCCAAACAATACCCTGCAACAATCAGTTTGAATGGAGAATGGATTCTGAATCGACTCTTCACCCCAGCAATGGTTGAGTGCCCACAGACTCCGCCCCCTGCTGAAGCTCCTCCCACCTTGTACAGGGCGTCCACCTTCATGATGAAGCCGTCCACGCCCGGCATGGCGGACACGGCGCTCAAGTCGGACACGTCCGACGCAAAGTTGGCCTCGAAGGGAACGTCGTGGAAATATTTGTGACAAACATCTGGCTGCTTGCGGTCCTGCACACATGGAGGAGGAGGAGGAGGAGAAGAAGAAGAAGAAGAAGAAAAGAAGAAAAAGAAGAAAAAGAAGAAGAAGAAGAAGAAGAAGAAGAAAAAAAAGAAGAAGAAGAAGAAGAAAAAAAAGAAGAAGAAGAAGAAAAAGAAGAAGAAGAAGAAGAAGAAGAAGAAGAAGAAAAGAAGAAGAAGGAGAAGAAGAAGAAGAAAAAGAAGAAGAAAAGAAGAAAAAGAAGAAGAAAACGAAGAAGAAGAAGAAGAAGAAGAAGAAGAAGAAGAAGAAAAAAAAGAAGAAGAAGAAGAAGAAAAAGAAGAAGAAAAAGAAGAAAAGAAGAAGAAGGAGAATAAGAAGAAGAAAAAAAAGAAGAAAAAGAAGAAGAAGAAAAAGAAGAAGAAGAAGAAGATGAAGAAGGAGAAGAAAAAGAAGAAGAAGAAAAGAAGAAGAAGAAGAAAAGAAGAAGAGGAAGAAAAGAAGAAGAAGAAGAAGAAAAAGAAGAAGAAGAAGAAAAATGAGAAGAAGAAGATGAAGAAGGAGAAGAAGAAGAAGAAAAAGAAGAGAAAAAAAGAAAAAGAAGAAGAAGAAGAAAAAGAAGAAGAACAAGAAGAAGAAGGAGAACAAGAAGAAGAAGAAGAAGAAGAAGAAAAAAAAGAAGAAGAAAAATGAGAAGAAGAAGAAGAAAAAGAAGAAGAAGAAAAATGAGGAGAAGAAGAAGGAGAAAAAGAAGAAGAAAAAAAGGAGAAGAAGAAGATGAAGAAGGAGAAGAAGAAGAAGAAGAAGAAAAATGAGAAGAGGAAGAAGAAGGAGAAAAAGAAGAAGAAGAAGAAGAAGAAGAAAAGGAAGAAGGAGAAAAAGAAGAAGAAAAAGGAGAAGAAGAAAATGAGAAGAAGAAGATGAAGAAGGAGAAGAAGAAGAAGAAGAAGAAGAAGAAGAAGAAGAAGAAGAAAAATGAGAAGAGGAAGAAGAAGGAGGAAAAGAAGAAGAAGAAGAAGAAAAATGAGAAGAAGAAGAAGAAGAAGAAAAATGAGAAAAAGAAGATGAAGAAGAAGAAGAAGAAGAAAAAGAAGAAGAAAAATGAGGAGAAGAAGAAGAAGTAGAAGAAGAAGAGGAAGGAGAAAAAGAAGAAGAAAAAGGAGAAGAAGAAGATGAAGAAGGAGAAGAAGATGAAGAAGGAGAAGAAGAAGAAGAAGAAAAATGAGAAGAGGAAGAAGAAGGAGAAAAAGAAGAAGAAGAAGAAGAAGAAGAAGAAAAGGAAGAAGGAGAAAAAGAAGAAGAAGAAAAGGGAGAAGAAGAAGATGAAGAAGGAGAAGAAGAAGAAGAAAAATGAGAAGAGGAAGAAGAAGAAGAAAAATGAGAAGAAAAAGAAGGAGAAAAAGAAGAAGAAGAGGAAGAAAAAGAAAAAGAAGAAGAAGAAAAATGAGAAGAAGATGAAGAAGAAGAAGAAGAAGAAAAAGAAGATGAAGAAGAAGAAAAAAAGAAGAAGAAGAAGAAAAAAGAAAAAGAAGAAGAAGAAGAAGAAGGAGAAAAGAAGAAGAAGAAAAAGAAGAAGAAAAAGATGAAGAAGAAAAATGAGAAGAAGATGAAGAAGAAGAAGAAGAAGAAGAGAAGAAGAAGAAAAAGAAGAAGAAGAAAAATGAGAAGAAGATGAAGAAGAAGAAGAAGAAGGGAAGAAGAAGAAGAAAAAGAAAAATGAGAAGAAGAAGAAGAAAAAGAAGACAAAGAAGAAGAAGAAGAAGAAGAAGAAGAAAAAAAAGAAGAAGAAAAAGTAATTAAGTAAAATATGTAAACAAGCAATTAAGTTAGTACATAAGAAAGTAAGTCATTAAGTAAATAAGTAAGTAAGTATAAGTAAGTAGTTAAGTAAGTAAGTAGGTAAGAAAGTAAATAAACAACCAAGTAAAAGTAAGTAAGTAAATAAGGAAGTAAAAGTAAATACGGTAAAGTAAATATGTAATTAAATAAGTAAGTGAAAGTATCTAAGTATGTATAAGCAAGTAAGTAATTAGGTAAGTAAACAGGTAATTAGGTAAGTAATTGAGTAATTAAGTAAATACAAAATTAAATAAGTAATAAGTAATTCGGTACTTAAGTAAATAAGCAATGAAGTAAGTAAGTAAAGAAAGTAAGTAAGTAAGTAAAAAAAAAAAGTAAGTAAGTAATTAGGTAATTAAGCAAATAAGCAATAAAGTTAGTAAATAGGTAATTAGGTAGGTAAGTAATTAGGTAATTAAGTAAATAAGACAGCAAGCAAGTAATTAAGTAAATAAGAAATTAGGTAATGAAGTAACTAAATAAGCAATGAAGTAAGTAAATAAGTAAGTAAGGAAGTGAATAGGTAAATAAGAAAGTAAGTAAGTAATTAGGTAATAAAGTAAGTCATTAATTAAGTAAATAAGTAACTAATAAAGTAATGAAGTAAGTAACTAATAAAGTTAAGAAATAAGTAACTAATAAAGTAATGAAGTAAGTAACTAACTAATAAAGTAATGAAGTAATAGAGTAATAAAGTAATAAAGTACCAGAACGAGGAAGCGGTGTTTGAGGTTCTTGCTGTTCTGGATGCATCCGTACTGACTAATAAAGTAATGAAGTAACTAATAAAGTAATAGAGTAATAAAGTAACTAAGTACCAGAACGAGGAAGCGGTGTTTGAGATTCTTGCTGTTCTGGATGCATCCGTACTGACTAATAAAGTAATGAAGTAACTAATAAAGTAATAGAGTAATAAAGTAACTAAGTACCAGAACAAGGAAGCAGTGTTTGAGGTTCTTGCTGTTCTGGATGCATCCGTACTGACTAATAAAGTAATGAAGTAACTAATAAAGTAATAGAGTAATAAAGTAACTAAGTACCAGAACGAGGAAGCGGTGTTTGAGGTTCTTGCTGTTCTGGATGCATCCGTACTGCGGGCCCTCGTTGTAGAGAGTCCCTGTGGGGTCGAAGAAAGGAACGTAGCCGTCCTTGCCGGTGCACAGGTAGACCTTCTCCAGCTGGAGTCTGTAGGCCGCGTTCAGGTTCTGGTCAGGGTTCCACAGCACACGGCCGTACAGAGTCTGACCTGCACACAAGGATTGTTACCGAGCCACCATGGACAAAACTAGGGCCAGGTCTTTGGTACCCATGGAGAAGGCGCCCTTGTAGTCCATCTCGGCCATGGAGACGTCAGCGGAGGCCGGGTCCATGGTGAAGACCTTCTCGTTGTTGCACAGCTGGAACTCCGTGTTCAGGGAGTAGACCACGGGCACGGGACGGTTGGTCTGCTGGAAGGCGATGGGCACCAGGAACCTGACAGGGAAAACCAGAACACAGACCATGACTCACTCGGAGAGCTGAAAGGACCATGTTTTAGGACTTAGCTGACTTCTCGGGAGCATGAGCCGTGCAGGACAGAGGTTTGTCTCCAGGATCCATCCATGGCTGAGTGGGCTGGACCGTGCACGGGATCAAGAAGACCGTGTACTCTCCAGAATAATCCTTCCTGTAGGAGACCACAACTAGTCTTAGATTCAGATCTTCATCAGTCATGTTGGACCGGAGTCAACATTTCTGTCTCCTTTCTGGAACACTTTGGGGAAGAACCGTTATTGAGTCCAAGACCCAGGGGCATAAAGACATGCTTAGAACCCTAACCCAAACTTAACTCCAAACTACCCCAAACATAACCAAACCCTAACTCAAATCTAACCCAAAGTTTACCAAAAAACCTAACCCAAACTTAATTCCAACCTACCCCAAACATAACCAAACCCTAACCCAAATTTAACTCCAACCTAACCCAAACTTTACCAAAAACCCAACACAAACTTAACCCAAATTTACCCGAAACATAACTGAAACCTTAGCCAAACTTAACTCAAACCTGCCCCAAACCTAACCCAAATTTTACCAAAAGGGTTAACCCTAACCCTAACCCAAACTTTAGCACAAACTTAACCCAAATTTACCCGAAACATAACCAAAACCTAACCCAAACCTTACCCAAATTTAAGCCAACTTCACCTGGAACTTAACCCAAACCTAAAATAAACTTAACAGACATAAACTTAACCTAAACCTAACCCAAATTTCACCCAGACTTTAGCCCACACCTAACCCAAACTTTACCCAAATCGACCCTAAAATTAACCCAAACCTAACCTACACCTAACCCAAACATAACCTTAACCTACTCTAAACTCACCTAGAACCTAACCTGAACATAACCCAAACTTTACCAAGAAACCTAACCCAAACTTAAACACAAACTTAACCCAAATTTACCCAAACCTTCCTCAAATTTAACCGAAACTTAACCAAAACCTAACCCGAAACTTAACCAAAACCTAACCCAAGCTTTACCCAAATTTACGCCAAAGTTAACCCAACTTCACCCAGAACTTAACCCAAACCTAAAATAAACTTAACATACATAAACTTAACCTGAACCTAACCCATACCTAAACCAAATTTCACCCGGACTTTAGCCCACACCGAACCCAAATCAACCCTAAAATGAACCCTAAACTACACCTAACCCAAACATAATCTTAACCGACCCTAAACCTAACTCAAACTTAACCCAAATATACACCAAACTTAACCCAAATTTTAACCTAAACCTACCTCAAACCTAACCCAAATTTACCCGAAACTTAACCAAAACCTAACCCAAACTTTACCCAAATTTACGCCAAAGTTAACCCAACTTCATCCGGAATTTAGTCCAACCTAAATTAAACTTAACATACATAAACTTAACCTAAACCTAACCCAAATTTCACCCAGACTTTAGCCTACACCTAACCCAAACTTTACCCAAATCGACCCTAAAATTAACCCAAACCTAACCTACACCTAACCCAAACATATCCTTAACCTACCCTAAACTTAACAGAAACCTAACCTGAACCTTACCCAAACTTTACCAAGAAACCTAACCCAAACTTTAACACAAACTTAACCCAAATGTACCCAAACCTTCCCCAAATTTAACTCAAATTTAACCGAAACTTAACCAAAACCTAACCCAAACTTTACCCAAATTTACGCCAAAATTAACCCAACTTCACCTGGAACTTAACCCAAACCTAAAATAAACTTAATATACATAAACTTAACCCAAACCTAACCTACACCTAACCCAAACATAACCTTAACCTACCCTAAACCTAACCTGAACTTATAAAACCCAGACCTGCACAGACCTGCTGTAGGAGCTGGTGGCCCTCCACAGCTGATAGGGCGAGTCAAAGGTCTGTGCGCTCCACAGCAGTTGGATGTCAAAGTCCATGCCTCCAAGGTGGTCTGGAGCCAGAAGGTGGGACTTGTGTCCAGGCAGGGTGTGATGGTCTGGGACAAACTGGCCTGAAAAGCAAGGTAGGTCACAGAATGTCTTCACGGAGCAGAGAGGACTTGAAGTTTGACTTTGAGAAGTCACCTCTAAACTTGGCGTGCGTCTTAAAGTCGATGACCAGACGTCCGTCCTGGCGGATGTAGATCCTGATGATCTGCAGCCGGGCAGAGAGGACGCTGTCGGTCTGGATGCCTGCACACAGGGAAGGAGTGAGTCAGGATGCCAGCGAGAACCAGGACCAGGACCAGGACCAGGACCTGTCCTCCAGAGCACGGTGTCGTAGAAGAAGGAGAAGTCCATCTCAGTGTGATGCTCCAGAGAAGCCCAGCCTCTGGGCGCCGTCACGTAGATGTAGGACACGTAGAGCGGGACCTGGACCGTCAGGAAGGACTGAGCAGAGTCCCGCACCTGGAGGACAGACCACAACACAAGAAGACTGAAGTTCTCAACCAGGTGACTCTGATGTTAGGTACACCTGTGGAGTCATTTGACTGGAGATAATCAATCATTCATAACAGATGTTTGTTATCAGAAAACAGAAGAACTGCCGCTAACGTGTCTTCTTGCTAGCTTAGCAGACAGCTGGTGTGCCTTCTGAGAAACTTGACTAAAAAAATACCCAAAGTGGGTCAACATAACTTAGACAAACTGACTTCTGTGTGACATTAAACATCAAACAAACGCACTAGCTTGTGGCTAATTTGACATGGCATATGCCATAGACATGCTACTGATTAGCATTAGTGATTTTACATGGCAATGTCAGCTCCTCCAAATGTGTTAGTGAAAACTACAAGCAATCAATCTGTGTAACAAGTACAATACTTACACTATAAACACTTTGTAGTACTACACTTATGTACTACACGTACGTACTACACTTACGTCTACACTTGCGTACTACACTTACGTACTACACTTACGTACTACACTTACGTCTACACTTACGTTTTTGACTGTAAAATATGATTCCTGCCGATATCCATACTGATATTATCCGAAGCTGCACTATGGTATGGTGGGTGAAAAAGTGGTAAAGAATTCACCTGAAAGTCTGCGGTGACTGAACCTCCGCAGACGTCGATGAGCTCCGTCATGTCGTAGAAAGCATCGAAGGTCCAGATGCAGCTTTTGAGGTTGAGGTGTTTGTACAGCTGGATGCTTCTGGCCTCCCGCACACCGGGGTTGAACTGGTAGGGGCGGTCGTAGCCCGGCCCCAAAGAAATGCTGTCGTAGGACACGTCGTCCAGGAAGCCCGTCTCTGCGGACAAGAAGGAGTGAAGTGAAGTGAACAACAATAGAATAGATCTTTGTTGTCATTGCACACAATTAGTTTTGGGTACAACCCGTCCAAGAGCAGAGATATAACATACAGGTGCAGGGGTATGCAGAACAGGAAGACTGATGGGTGTAAAAAAAGGGTAGAAAAGGTAACCACATGGGGGAAGAAGGAGGAGAAAAAGCTAAAGCTCCCTATGGCGGTGTGGGGGGGCTCAGTTTGAGACCAGCAAAACCTCTCCAAGCACATTAAAACACATGTTACGGCTCACAAAAACCAGAGACTCCAAAGCTCCGTAAGTCATCATTGAAGCGGCAAAGACCTGCGGTGGGGTTTGGTGTGCGTATGTGTTAGTCCTTGCGTGTTTTGTCCATAAGCCTGGAAGGAACAGAGTCAACATCCCAGGTGTCTTTGAAGAATGGGGGAAGGATTGTTCCCAGCATACCCTTGCCAAGGCCATTGTAGAGGGAGCCACTTTGTAGGAAAGGATTGTTTTTGGTTCAGCGAGCAAACACATTTGTCTGCTCTAATTGTCCATTCTGGCTCTCAAGTAGATCCTCATTCTGCCTTGCAGACTGGAAAGCTTCTAATTTGGAATTCCATTCACAACGGGCAGCCTCTGGGCTCCTTGAACAACTGCCATCGTCTTCCCAATTTGTCGATAGATCAAAGCAACGCTCGATCCAATCAGCAGATGACCTGTTATCACAGTCCCAAATAGATCTATATCTTCTATGTTTTGGACGGAAAGAACCGCCAGGCACACGACTCGCCACTTCTCCCAAGAGTCCATCGAGTTTCAGCAACAATCGTAAGAGTCCATCATGTTTCAGCAACAACCGTCCCTTCAGTACAAGCATGTTTCCCCTGAACCGCAGCTTAACCCTAACCCTAACGTCTCCCAAGAGTCCATCATGTTTCAGCAACAACCGTCCTGTCAGTACAAGCATGTTCTCCCGAACCGGAGCTTAACCCTAACCCTAACTTCTCCCAAGAGTCCATCATGTTTCAGCAACAACCGTCCCGTCAGTACAAGCAGGTTCCCCCCGAACCGGAGCTTAACCCTATCCCTAACTTCTCCCAAGAGTCCATCATGTTTCAGCAACAACCGTCCCGTCAGTACAAGCATGTTCCGCCTGAACCGGAGCTTAACCCTAACCCTAACTTCTCCCAAGAGTCCATCATGTTTCAGCATCAACCGTCCTGTCAGTACAAGCATGTTCCCCCTGAACCGAAGCTTAACCCTATCCCTAACTTCTCCCAAGAGTCCATCATGTTTCAGCAACAACCGTCCCTTCAGTACAAGCATGTTCCGCCTGAACCGGAGCTTAACCCTAACCCTAACGTCTCCCAAGAGTCCATCATGTTTCAGCAACAACCGTCCTGTCAGTACAAGCATGTTCTCCCGAACCGGAGCTTAACCCTAACCCTAACTTCTCCCAAGAGTCCATCATGTTTCAGCAACAACCGTCCCGTCAGTACAAGCAGGTTCCCCCCGAACCGGAGCTTAACCCTATCCCTAACTTCTCCCAAGAGTCCATCATGTTTCAGCAACAACCGTCCCGTCAGTACAAGCATGTTCCGCCTGAACCGGAGCTTAACCCTAACCCTAACTTCTCCCAAGAGTCCATCATGTTTCAGCATCAACCGTCCTGTCAGTACAAGCATGTTCCCCCTGAACCGAAGCTTAACCCTATCCCTAACTTCTCCCAAGAGTCCATCATGTTTCAGCAACAACCGTCCCGTCAGTACAAGCATGTTCCGCCTGAACCGGAGCTTAACCCTAACTTCTCCCAAGAGTCCATCATGTTTCAGCAACAACCGTCCCTTCAGCAACAACCGTCCCGTCAGTACAAGCATGTTCCGCCTGAACCGGAGCTTAACCCTATCCCTAACTTCTCCCAAGAGTCCATCATGTTTCAGCAACAACCGTCCCGTCACTACAAGCATGTTCCGCCTGAACCGGAGCTTAACCCTAACCCTAACTTCTCCCAAGAGTCCATCATGTTTCAGCAACGACCGTCCCGTCAGTACAAGCATGTTCCACCTGAACCGTAGCTTAACCCTAACCCTAACGTCTCCCAAGAGTCCATCATGTTTCAGCAACAACCGTCCCGTCAGTACAAGCATGTTCCGCCTGAACCGGAGCTTAACCCTAACCCTAACTTCTCCCAAGAGTCCATCATGTTTCAGCAACAACCGTCCTGTCAGTACAAGCATGTTCCCCCTGAACCGAAGCTTAACCCTAACCCTAACTTCTCCCAAGAGTCCATCATGTTTCAGCAACGACCGTCCCGTCAGTACAAGCATGTTCCGCCTGAACCGGAGCTTAACCCTAACTTCTCCCAAGAGTCCATCATGTTTCAGCAACAACCGTCCCTTCAGCAACAACCGTCCCGTCAGTACAAGCATGTTCCGCCTGAACCGGAGCTTAACCCTAACCCTAACTTCTCCCAAGAGTCCATCATGTTTCAGCAACAACCGTCCCGTCAGTACAAGCAGGTCCCCCCGAACCGGAGCTTCTTGTCGAAAAGGTCTTGTCAACTGAGTTGAGAGACCAGTTTAGCAATTCCACATTTTAGATCTTCGAGAACGGGGCAAAGGAGAGGCTCTTCTTAAGACGGGACAGACAAGGACAAAGAAGCAAAGCAGGTGGGATAGGTGAGGGAGAAGAATGCGTTTGCCTTCATTTCGAGCTTAGCGAGAAATCAATACTTTGCTAAGTTTTCTTTGGTTTACCAGAGAGGCCCTGCAGGTCTTTGAGGGTCACCAGGTTGGAGCAGACGTGCTGCTGCCGGTAGATGGACTCTGACAGCAGGAAGTGCAGGTTGTGCAGCGGCATGGTGGAGACTAGGGGGAGCATGCCGTCCTGGTGCGGGATCTGCACCGAGATGTGGATCCTAAGAGGTGGCGTTAAGGAGAGGAAATAAACGGATGATCCAAACATGAAACTATGTTCCTCCTTCACCTGTTGGGGTGTTCTTTGTGCTTGACGTCCAAGTATTTCAGCGTCGCAATGAAGGACTGAGCCTGGAACCCTCTGGCGGTCCCGGTGGTCACGGGCGTGTGGCAGATGGAGCCCTCGGTGCCGATGGTGGCGATGTTGCTCCTGAGCGGCGTCCCCAGGTGACCCGCTTTGTCTCGGGCTTGAGCCACGCAGCGGACGTGGAAACGTCGGCTGAAGTAGATGCTGTCCAGGACCTGAAACCACCCGCAAAACGCTCGTTCAGGACTTCCGCAGACCAGTACGGATGGAGGATCTTACCATGTGGTTGACGCTGGTGTACGGCGTGGTGTCCGTGACCGTCTCGAAGGGCGAGCGGGCCCCGTTTGTGTCGGTGGGCGCCGCCACCTCCCAGGAGAAGTGCACCTGTGTTTGGTTGATGCCCGCCTCCTCGCAGCGCTCCTTCATCAGCGAGTACTTGGGGTAGTGCGGGTCGCAGGGTGTGACGCACACCAGGGGGTAACCGGGGGAGGGAGTCTTCTTGCTGCCTTCCTTGGTCACCTCTTGGACGTGATCGTAGTCGGCCAGGGAGACCACCTGAGGGGAGCAGGCATCTTTGAGTAGGGCTGATCTGATACTGATATCGTGTATTGGTCCCGTATCATCCAAAAATAAGTATCAGATAATATGTGCTTGCATGTAAAATGTGATATCATGTGCAATACAAGCAGTCCTGCAGAGTGTTTACGCGTGTGTGATACCATGTGCGATACAAGCAGTCCTGCGGCGTTTTAACTTGAGTCTGATATTATGTGTGATACAAGCAGTATATAGTATATATATATATATATCCATCCATCCATCCATCTTCTTCCGCTTATCCGAGGTCGGGTCGCGGGGGCAGCAGCCTAAGCAGGGAAGCCCAGACTTCCCTCTCCCCAGCCACTTCGTCCAGCTCCTCCCGGGGGATCCCGAGGCGTTCCCAGGCCAGCCGGGAGACATAGTCTTCCCAACGTGTCCTGGGTCTTCCTCGTGGCCTCCTACCGGTCGGACATGCCCTAAACACCTCCCTAGGGAGGCGCTCGGGTGGCATCCTGACCAGATGCCCGAACCACCTCATCTGGCTCCTCTCGATGCGGAGGAGCAGCGGCTTTACTTTGAGCTCCCCCCGGATGACAGAGCTTCTCACCCTATCTCTAAGGGAGAGCCCCGCCACCCGGCGGAGGAAACTCATTTCGGCCGCTTGTACCCGTGATCTTGTCCTTTCGGTCATAACCCAAAGCTCATGACCATAGGTGAGGATGGGAACGTAGATCGACCGGTAAATTGAGAGCTTTGCCTTCCGGCTCAGCTCCTTCTTCACCACAACGGATCGATACAGCGTCCGCATTACTGAAGACGCCGCACCGATCCGCCTGTCGATCTCACGATCCACTCTTCCCTCACTCGTGAACAAGACTCCGAGGTACTTGAACTCCTCCACTTGGGGCAAGATCTCCTCCCCAACCCGGAGATGGCACTCCACCCTTTTCCGGGCGAGAACCATGGACTCGGACTTGGAGGTGCTGATTCTCATCCCAGTCGCTTCACACTCAGCTGCGAACCGATCCAGTGAGAGCTGAAGATCCTGGCCAGATGAAGCCATCAGGACCAAATCATCTGCAAAAAGCAGAGACCTAATCCTGCAGCCACCAAACCGGATCCCCTCAACGCCTTGACTGCGCCTAGAAATTCTGTCCATAAAAGTTATGAACAGAATCGGTGACAAAGGGCAGCCTTGGCGGAGTCCAACCCTCACCGGAAACGTGTCCGACTTACTGCCGGCAATGCGAACCAAGCTCTGACACTGATCATACAGGGAGCGGACCGCCACAATCAGACAGTCCGAAACCCCATACTCTCTGAGCACTCCCCACAGGACTTCCCGAGGGACACGGTCGAATGCCTTCTCCAAGTCCACAAAGCACATGTAGACTGGTTGGGCAAACTCCCATGCACCCTCAAGGACCCTGCCGAGAGTATAGAGCTGGTCCACAGTTCCACGACCAGGACGAAAACCACACTGTTCCTCCTGAATCCGAGGTTCGACTATCCGGCGTAGCCTCCTCTCCAGTACACCTGAATAGACCTTACCGGGAAGGCTGAGGAGTGTGATCCCACGATAGTTAGAACACACCCTCCGGTTCCCCTTTTTAAAGAGAGGAACCACCACCCCGGTCTGCCAATCCAGAGGTACTGCCCCCGATGTCCACGCGATGCTGTATATATATATATATATATATATACATACACACAGTATATAGCCTAAGCTTTCCTTACAAGAGGTGGTGCAGGAAGGATGAGACTTCCAGCAGCTTCCTGGTCCAGAATGGTGACGGTTGCCATAGTGATTTCCCCAAGCACCGCCTCCACCGGGTCATCAGGGCCAAGGACCACTGTGAAGGACTCGTGCCACTCCCTGTCCTCGTTGGACACAATTTCCACCTTGAAGAGGATGTGGTCCATCCCTGAGGAGGACAAAAGGAGGACGTCATCACAAAGACTCACCCAGAGTTCCTTCTCAGTTCCTAAAGACTGACCGGGGGTGAATTTGAGGACTCTGCTCCTGGGATTGTAGTCCACTCCTGACTGGGCTGAGCCATCTCGGGTGCTGCAGCGGATCTTGGAGGTGCGATCCAGATCCCCGTGGCGGATCACTTTGATGTTGAGCACCTCGATGCCATCTGGACCCGGAGGCTCTCTGACCTGGAAGGACGCCTGCTCGAACTCGATGGTGGGCGCTGAAGGAGGAGTCAGGTAAATGGACCACGGTGGAGAAGTGACTGGAATGACTTACCATCTTCATCGTTTGTGATGGTGATGGTGACCACGTCGCGCTCCCCAATCATGGCGCCGCTCCAATGGTCTCCCAGCGGTGTCCCGAGGTGCACCTGGAACTCCTCTTCGGGTTCAAACACAGAGTCGTCCATCACGTGAACCGTGCAGTTCTTCACCTGCAACACAAAGAAAAGTGACGAAGGTGTCCACGTAAACCTTCTAAAGTGACTTCTACCTTGTCCCCACGCAGGAATGTGATGCGGAACTCGTCCACGTTCCTCCGCTCCTCGAAGTCGTCCATCACCATGGCCGACATGGTGCGGGTGAAGCATCGCACCGACGACTTGAAGGACAGGTCGCCCGTGCGGATGACGGGAATGTGCAAGGCGCCGTCTCGCTCCTTCACCGTGTAGGCGCTCTTCTCGAACTGCATGCTGGGAACTGAGAGGTGGCGTCAGTCAGGTGCAAAGCACGAGTCTGCAAAATATCGACGTACTGTCCTGGAAGGTGTCGATGATGACAACGCTGGCCTCGTACGGTTCTTGGAGGACGGCCCCTTGTGGGGAACTGAGGAAGACCACAAAGGACTCGGAGCCCTCGATGGACGGATTCTGGACGTCGTCCATGATGGTCAAACTGCACGTCTGCAAAGTGCGTACAAAAGTCTTAGACTGACGCCTTCACATTTATTTGTTTCTGCGTCCCGACCTCGTCTGTCTTTCCGGGCTGGAACTCCACCTTCTTGGAACTAGGGATGTAGTCCACACCTGGGCTGGCCGAGGGCGGATCAGCGGGTCGAGTGGCGCACCACACCGACGTCACCGAGGACAGATCGCTGCCGTGACGCAGCACAGGGATTTCGATTGTGCCTGAAGAAGAAAGCAACGTTGATTTTTGGGGCAAGCAGAACTTTGAAACCCGGCTCCGCCCACGTACTCTGACCTAAACTCAAATATTTTGTGATTTAGCTACAGCCATTTGTCCCGTACACTTGACTAACATTTGGACACCATCCATCCATTCATCTTCTTGCGCTTATCCGAGGTTGGGTTGTGAGGACATCAGCCTAAGCAGGGAAGCCCAGACTTCCCTCTCCCAAGATACTTGGTCCAGCTCCTTCCGAGGAATCCCGAGGCGTTCCCAGGCCAGCCGGGAGTTATAGTCTCCTCAACGTGTCCTGGGTCTTCTCCATGGTCTCCTGCCGGTCTGACGTGCCCTAAACACCTCCCCAGGCAGGCGTTCGGGTGGCATCCTGACCAGATGCCTGAACCACCTCATCTGGCTCCTCTTCTATGTGGAGGAGCAGTGACTTTACTTTGAGCTCCTCCTGGGTGACAGAACTTCTCACCCTATCTCTAAGGGAGAGCCTCGCCACCAGACAGAGGAAACTCATTTGTACCAGTCCTTTGTAACTGAGCTACTGTGTGGAACAATTTCCCATGTGGATCAATAAAGTTTGTCTAAGTCTAAGTCTTAGATCTTGTCCTTTCAGTCATAACCCAAAGCTCATGACCATAGGTGAGGATGGGAACGTAGTTCAACCAGTAAATTCTTCACCACGACAGACCGAAATTTGGACACATTTGTGTAAATGCGATCCTGCGCTCGGGATCTTTCTGTGTGGAGTTTGCATGTTCTCCCTGTGACTGCGTGGGTTCCCTCAGGGTACTCCGGCTTCCTCCCATCTCCAAAGACATGCACCTGGGGATAGGCCCCTCCCACCTCCAAAGACATGCACCTGGGGATAGGTTGATTGGCAACACTAGGGTGTACCTCTCCTTCTGCACGATTGTAGCTGAGATAGGCTCCAGCGCCCCCCCGCGACCTCGAAGGGAATAAGCGGTAGAGAATGGATGGATGGATGGTCTTGGACAAGTAAAACTAGCTTCAGGAGCTTCACTCGCGTGGTGAGTTTTTAGAGTTAGAAAGACCCCCCAAAGGCCTTATGATAGCCAAAAAAAACAGGTCATACCAGCGTCCTCGCTGAACGTAAACGTGGCGTTCCCAAGAGAAACCGTGGAAGCGTCATTGGGTCCGTCAATGACCACCTTGGCCACGGTCACGTCTCCCATGCGGGCGTTATCCGAGGCGTCCGACAGCACCAGCTGGAACTCCTCGGACAGCTCGTACTCGCTGTCGTCTATCAACCTGACGTCGCAGGTGGACATGCTGACGCCGGGCCCCAAGACCACGCGGTTATCCGGGCTCATCCCGCGGCTCTTGTAGTCGGAGCCCGACTCCAAAGCCAGGGGGCTGCTGCCCTGAGCCGACTTGGCCACCGTGTAGCAGAGAGCCCACACGGTGCTGGACGTGTCGCCTGGACAGAGGAAGTCCGCTTGGTGTTAGGGGTCCGAGGTCCTTATGTCGCACGGGTAAAAGTGCGCTACCTTTTCTCTCGATGGGCACCTGGATGACGCCGGTGCTCTCGTTGACGTGATAAATCTTCTGGTCGAACTGCAGCTTGGGTTCGTCCTCCGTGTCGTTGATGTTGACCACGGCACGCGTGTTCCCGCCCAGCAGCGCGTACACGGGCATGCTGAGCTCCACCTGGAAGCTCTCCATGCCCTCGAAAACCTTGTCGTCGTTGATGACGATGGTGCACACCTTGACGTCCTCGCGCTCGTCAAACTGGACCTGAGATTGGAAAAAGAAAACACAGTTACATCCTATAAACTAGAATATGCAACTTTGGAGAAATGGTGTGTGTACCGAGTCATCTGAGGTACCTGTCCTGCATATTCCACCTTTGAACGTACCTGTCCTGCATATTCCACCTTTGAACGTACCTGTCCTGCATATTCCACCTTTGAACGTACCTGTCCTGCATATTCCACCTTTGAACGTACCTGTCCTGCGTATTCCACCTTTGAACGTACCTGTCCTGCGTATTCCTCCTTTGAACGTACCTGTCCTGCATATTCCACCTTTGAACGTACCTGTCCTGCGTATTCCACGTAGTCCTGCTGGCCAGTGCTGCTGCTGGAGGTGGCGCTGCCTTGCTCAGTGCGACACAGCACGATGGCGTACTGGTTGAGGTTCCCTGTCCGCTTCACCGTCACCGCCACTGTGCCCGCCTCCTCCGTCACGTTGTAGCTGTCAGCAAAAAGTCAACAGGAAATCAACAGGAAGTCAGCAGAAAGTCAACAAAAGGTAAAAAAAAGTCAACAGGAAGTCAACGGGAAGTCAATAGGGAGTCAGCATGATGTCAACAGGAAGTTAACAAGAAAGAAGGAAGTCAACAGAAAGTCAGCAGGAAGTCAGCAGGAAGTTAAGCAGTAAGTCAGCAGGAAGTCAACGGGAAGTCAGAAGGAAGTCAATAGGGAGTCAGCATGATGTCGACAGGAAGGTAACAAGAAAGAAGGAAGTCAACAGAAAGTCAGCAGGAGGTCAGCAGGAAGTCAAAAGGAAGTCAGCAAGAAGTTAAGCAGTAAGTCAGCAGGAAGTCAACAGGAAGTCAAGGGGAAGTCAATAGGGAGTCAGCATGATGTCAACAGGAAGTTAACAAGAAAGAAGGAAGTCAACAGAAAGTCAGCAGGAGGTCAGCAGGAAGTCAACAGGAAGTCAGCAAGAAGTTAAGCAGTAAGTCAGCAGGAAGTCAACAGGACGTCAACGGGAAGTCAGAAGGAAGTCAATAGGGAGTCAGCATGATGTCAACAGGAAGGTAACAAGAAAGAAGGAAGTCAACAGAAATTCAGCAGGAGGTCAGCAGGAAGTCAAAAGGAAGTCAGCAAGAAGTTAAGCAGTAAGACAGCAGGAAGTCAACAGGAAGTCAACGGGAAGTCAGAAGGAAGTCAATAGGGAGTCAGCATGATGTCAACAGGAAGTTAACAAGAAAGAAGGAAGTCAACAGAAAGTCAGCAGGAGGTCAGGAGGAAGTCAACAGGAAGTCAGCAGGAAGTTAACAGGAAGTCAAGCAGTAACTCAGCAAGAAGTCAACAGAAGGTCAAAAAAGTCAACAGGAAGTCAACGGGAAGTCAGAAGGAAGTCAATAGGGAGTCAGCATGATGTCAACAGGAAGTTAACAAGAAAGAAGGAAGTCAACAGAAAGTCAGCAGGAGGTCAGAAGGAAGTCAACTGGAAGTCAGCAGGAAGTCAACAGGAAGTCAAGCAGTAAGTCAGCAGGAAGTTAGCAGAAAGTCAGCAGGAAGTCAACAGAAGGTCAAAAAAGTCAACAGGAAGTCAACGGGAAATCAGAAGGAAGTCATTAGGGAGTCAGCATGATGTCAACAGGAAGTTAACAAGAAAGAAGGAAGTCAACAGGAAGTCAGCAGGAAGTCAACAGAAAGTCAAAAAAGTCAACAGGAAGTCAACAGGAAGTCAAAAGGAAGTCAATATGATGTCAACAGGAAGTAAACAAGAAAGAAGGAAGTCAACAGAAAGTTGGCAGGAGGTCAGGAGGAAGTCAGCAGGAAGTCAACGGGAAGTCAGAAAGAAGTCAATAGGGAGTCAGCATGATGTCAACAGGAAGTTAAGAGGAAGTCAACAGAAGGTCGAAAAAAAGTAAACGGGAAGTCAGAAAGAGGGAGTTAGCATGTCAACAGGAAGTTAACAAGAATGAAGGAAGTCAACAGGAAGTCAGTAGGAGGTCAGGAGGAAGTCAACAGAAGGTCGAAAAAAGTCAACAGGAAGTCAACGGGAAGTCAATAGGGAGTCAGCATGATGTCGACAGGAAGGTAACAAGAAAGAAGGAAGTCAACAGAAAGTCAGCAGGAGGTCAGCAGGAAGTCAAAAGGAAGTCAGCAAGAAGTTAAGCAGTAAGTCAGCAGGAAGTCAACAGGAAGTCAACGGGAAGTCAGAAGGAAGTCAATAGGGAGTCAGCATGATGTCAACAGGAAGGTAACAAGAAAGAAGGAAGTCAACAGAAATTCAGCAGGAGGTCAGCAGGAAGTCAGCAAGAAGTTAAGCAGTAAGTCAGCAGGAAGTCAACAGGAAGTCAACGGGAAGTCAGAAGGAAGTCAATAGGGAGTCAGCATGATGTCAACAGGAAGTTAACAAGAAAGAAGGAAGTCAACAGAAAGTCAGCAGGAGGTCAGGAGGAAGTCAACAGGAAGTCAGCAGGAAGTTAACAGGAAGTCAGCAAGAAGTCAACAGGAAGTCAACGGGAAGTCAGAAGGAAGTCAATAGGGAGTCAGCATGATGTCAACAGGAAGTTAACAAGAAAGAAGGAAATCAACAGAAAGTCAGCAGGAGGTCAGGAGGAAGTCGAAAGGAAGTCAGCAGGAAGTTAACAGGAAGTCAAGCAGTAACTCAGCAGGAAGTCAACAGAAGGTCAAAAAAGTCAACAGGAAGTCAACGGGAAGTCAGAAGGAAGTCAATAGGGAGTCAGCATGATGTCAACAGGAAGTTAACAAGAAAGAAGGAAGTCAACAGAAAGTCAGCAGGAGGTCAGAAGGAAGTCAACTGGCAGTCAGCAGGAAGTCAACAGGAAGTCAAGCAGTAAGTCAGCAGGAAGTCAACAGGAAGTCAAGCAGTAAGTCAGCAGGAAGTTAGCAGGAAGTCAACAGAAAGTCAGCAGGAAGTCAACAGAAGGTAAAAAAAGTCAACAGGAAGTCAACGGGAAATCTGTAGGAAGTCAATAGGGAGTCAGCATGATGTCAACAGGAAGTTAACAAGAAAGAAGGAAGTCAACAGGAAGTCAGCAGGAGGTCAGGAGGAAGTCAGCAGGAAGTCAACGGGAAGTCAGAAAGAAGTCAATAGGGAGTCAGCATGATGTCAACAGGAAGTTAAGAGGAAGTCAACAGAAGGTTGAAAAAAAGTAAACGGGAAGTCAGAAAGAGGGAGTTAGCATGTCAACAGGAAGTTAACAAGAATGAAGGAAGTCAACAGAAAGTCAGTAGGAGGTCAGGAGGAAGTCAACAGAAGGTCGAAAAAAGTCAACAGGAAGTCAACGGGAAGTCAGAAGGAAGTCAATAGGGAGTCAGCATGATGTCAACAGGAAATTAATAAGAAAGAAGGAAGTCAACAGAAAGTCAGCAGGAGGTCAGCAGGAAGTCAGCAGGAAGTCAACAGAAGGTCGAAAAAAAGTCAGCAGGAAGTCAGCAGGAAGTCATTAGGAAGTCAACAGAAAGTTAGCAGGAAGTCATTAGGAAGTCAACAAAAAGTTAGCAGGAAGTCAAGCAGTAAGTCAGCAGGAGGTCAGGAGGAGGTCAGCAGGAAGTCAACAGAAGGTCGAAAAAAGTCAACAGGAAGTCATTAGGAAGTCATTAGGAAGTCATTAGGAAGTCAACAGAAAGTTAGCAGGAAACCAACAGGAAGTGAGCAGGAAGTCATTAGGAAGTCAACAAAAAGTAAAGAGGAAGTCATCAGTATGTCAGTAGGAAGTCAACAGGAGAGCAGGAAGTCAACAGGAAGTGATCATTTTCCATGAGAAAGGAACCTTTGGTGCAGGAAGCTGATGAGGGACCACTGGACGTGGAAGACATTATCTCTGACCACGTTGGGCTTGCTGTCCTTCACCAGGAACTTGAAGGTGTCCATGGTCTCCTGGACGCTGTCCTCGTGGACAACGTAGCGGATCAGGCCCAGGTTGATGTCAGCTGCAAGGTGCGGAGGTTACTGTCTCTTTAAGAGTCACACGTCACACCACAACAAAGATGGAGAAGGTCACCTTGGGAGAATGTGCTGATGGCTTGACCTTTGCTCTCCAGGAAGCCATGTTTGGGCTGGCTGGTGACCTCGTACACCAGCTGCTCGTCATCCGTGTCAGGGTCCATGGTCAGCAGCTCCTTCTTGGTGATCAGGTTGCTGGCCTGGGACACCATCATGTTTCTTACTCCAAACATCTCCATCACCTTTCTACCACACACTATTTCCACGGCCACTCCATAAGGTTTCTACCACAGCTTGACCCCGACACGGACTATTTCCACAGCCACTCCATAAGGTTTCTACCCCAGACTATTTCCACGGCCACTCCATAAGGTTTCTACCCCAGCTTGACCCCGACACAGACTATTTCCAGGGGCACTCCATAAGGTTTCTACCCCAGACTATTTCCACGGCCACTCCATAAGGTTTCTACCACAGCTTGACCCCGACACGGACTATTTCCACAGCCACTCCATAAGGTTTCTACCCCAGACTATTTCCACGGCCACTCCATAAGGTTTCTACCCCAGCTTGACCCCGACACAGACTATTTCCAGGGGCACTCCATAAGGTTTCTACCCCAGACTATTTCCACGGCCACTCCATAAGGTTTCTACCACAGCTTGACCCCGACACAGACTATTTCCACGGCCACTCCATAAGGTTTCTACCCCAGCTTGACCCCGACACAGACTATTTCCAGGGGCACTCCATAAGGTTTCTACCCCAGACTATTTCCACGGCCACTCCATAAGGTTTCTACCCCAGACTATTTCCACGGCCACTCCATAAGGTTTCTACCCCAGCTTGACCCCGACACAGACTATTTCCAGGGGGACTCCATAAGGTTTCTACCCCAGCTTGACCCCGACACAGACTATTTCCAGGGGCACTCCATAAGGTTTCTACCCCAGACTATTTCCACGGCCACTCCATAAGGTTTCTACCACAGCTTGACCCCGACACAGACTATTTCCACGGCCACTCCATAAGGTTTCTACCCCAGGTTGACCCCAACACAGACTATTTCCACGGCCACTCCATAAGGTTTCTACCCCAGCTTGACCCCGACACAGACTATTTCCAGAGGCACTCCATAAGGTTTCTACCCCAGACTATTTCCACGGCCACTCCATAAGGTTTCTACCCCAGACTATTTCCACAGCCACTCCATAAGGTTTCTACCACAGCTTGACCCCGACACAGACTATTTCCACGGCCACTCCATAAGGTTTCTACCCCAGGTTGACCCCAACACAGACTATTTCCAGGGGCACTCCATAAGGTTTCTACCACAACTTGACCCCGACACAGACTATTTCCAGGGGCACTCCATAAGGTTTCTACCCCAGACTATTTCCACGGCCACTCCATAAGGTTTCTACCCCAGACTATTTCCACGGCCACTCCATAAGGTTTCTACCCCAGGTTGACCCCAACACAGACTATTTCCAGGGGCACTCCATAAGGTTTCTACCACAGCTTGACCCCGACACAGACTATTTCCACGGCCACTCCATAAGGTTTCTACCCCAGGTTGACCCCAACACAGACTATTTCCACGGCCACTCCATAAGGTTTCTACCCCAGCTTGACCCCGACACAGACTATTTCCAGGGGCACTCCATAAGGTTTCTACCCCAGACTATTTCCACGGCCACTCCATAAGGTTTCTACCCCAGACTATTTCCACGGCCACTCCATAAGGTTTCTACCCCAGCTTGACCCCAACACAGACTATTTCCAGGGGCACTCCATAAGGTTTCTACCACAGCTTGACCCCGACACAGACTATTTCCACGGCCACTCCATAAGGTTTCTACCCCAGACTATTTCCACAGCCATTCCATAAGGTTTCTACCCCAGCTTGACCGCAACACAGACTATTTCCAGGGGCACTCCATAAGGTTTCTACCACAGCTTGACCCCGACACAGACTATTTCCACGGCCACTACATAAGGTTTCTACCCCAGACTATTTCCATGGCCACTCCATAAGGTTTCTACCCCAGCTTGACCCCAACACAGACTATTTCCACGGCCACTCCATAAGGTTTCTACCCCAGCTTGACCCCGACACAGACTATTTCCACGGCCACTCCATAAGGTTTCTACCCCAGACTATTTCCACGGCCACTCCATAAGGTTTCTACCACAGCTTGACCCCGACACAGACTATTTCCAGGGGCACTCCATAAGGTTTCTACCACAGCTTGACCCCGACACAGACTATTTCCACGGCCACTCCATGAGGTTTCTACCCCAGACTATTTCCACGGCCACTCCATAAGGTTTCTACCCCAGACTATTTCCACGGCCACTCCATAAGGTTTCTACCCCAGCTTGACCCCAACACAGACTATTTCCAGGGGCACTCCATAAGGTTTCTACCCCAGCTTGACCCCGACACAGACTATTTCCACGGCCACTCCATAAGGTTTCTACCCCAGACTATTTCCACGGCCACTCCATAAGGTTTCTACCCCAGCTTGACCCCAACACAGACTATTTCCACGGCCACTCCATAAGGTTTCTACCCCAGGTTGACCCCAACACAGACTATTTCCAGGGGCACTCCATAAGGTTTCTACCACAGCTTGACCCCGACACAGACTATTTCCAGGGGCACTCCATAAGGTTTCTACCCCAGACTATTTCCACGGCCACTCCATAAGGTTTCTACCCCAGCTTGACCCCGACACGGACTATTTCCACAGCCACTCCATAAGGTTTCTACCCCAGACTATTTCCACGGCCACTCCATAAGGTTTCTACCCCAGCTTGACCCCGACACAGACTATTTCCAGGGGCACTCCATAAGGTTTCTACCACAGCTTGACCCCGACACGGACTATTTCCACAGCCACTCCATAAGGTTTCTACCCCAGACTATTTCCACGGCCACTCCATAAGGTTTCTACCCCAGCTTGACCCCGACACAGACTATTTCCAGGGGCACTCCATAAGGTTTCTACCCCAGACTATTTCCACGGCCACTCCATAAGGTTTCTACCCCAGCTTGACCCCGACACAGACTATTTCCACGCCCACTCCATAAGGTTTCTACCCCAGGTTGACCCCAACACAGACTATTTCCAGGGGCACTCCATAAGGTTTCTACCCCAGACTATTTCCACGGCCACTCCATAAGGTTTCTACCCCAGACTATTTCCACGGCCACTCCATAAGGTTTCTACCCCAGGTTGACCCCAACACAGACTATTTCCAGGGGCACTCCATAAGGTTTCTACCACAGCTTGACCCCGACACAGACTATTTCCAGGGGCACTCCATAAGGTTTCTACCCCAGACTATTTCCAGGGGCACTCCATAAGGTTTCTACCCCAGACTATTTCCACGGCCAATCCATAAGGTTTCTACCCCAGCTTGACCCCAACACAGACTATTTCCAGGGGCACTCCATAAGGTTTCTACCCCAGACTATTTCCATGGCCACTCCATAAGGTTTCTACCCCAGCTTGACCCCAACACAGACTATTTCCAGGGGCACTCCATAAGGTTTCTACCACAGCTTGATCCCGACACAGACTATTTCCACGGCCACTCCATAAGGTTTCTACCCCAGCTTGACCCCGACACAGACTATTACCAGGGGCACTCCATAAGGTTTGTACCCCAGCCTGCCAGACCATGCACCTTGTTGTCCAGGTAGTCCAGCCACTGCAGGCCCAGGTTGGTGACGATACGAGGAGTCCCGTCATCCACGGGGAGAATGTCGATCTTGAACTTCTGGGGGGCGGCGGTCACGATCTGGAGAAGAAGAACTGGTCAACTTTGGAGTTTTTGTCTGCGCTTCAAAAGTTGACTGAAGGCAACTGGAAGTTTCTTGTTGGAAAAGTGCACCTTCCTACAGTGACTCTGCTGGCCGTGGTCCGTCCTGCATAACACTTGGTCCTTCACCAAAGTGTCCAACTCAAGGCTTGGTGGGGCCGCATCTGACTTGTCATATCAGTTCAAGTGGCCTGCTACACCATTTAATGTGACTTGCCACAACATTTAATGTGGCATACCACACCATTTAATCTGGCCTGCCACACCATTTAATATGGCATACCACATCATTTAATGTGGCATACCACGCCATTGAACATGACATACCACACCATTTAATATGGCCTGCCATACCATTTAATATGGCATATCACACCATTTAATATGACATTTAATGTGGCATACCACACCATTTAACATGGCATACCACACCATTTAATTTGGCATACCACACCATTTTAAGTGGCATACCACACCATTTAAAGTGGCCTGCCACGCCATTAAAGTTAAATTGAAATGTAATATGGCATACTATGCCATTTAATGTGGCCTGCCATGCCATTTAATGTGGCATATCAATCCATCTGATATGGTCTGCCATTCCATTTAACATGGCATACCACACCATTTAATGTGTAATACCACACCATTTAACGTGGCATACCACACCATTTAATCTGGCCTGCCACACCATTTAAAATGGCATACCACATCATTTAACGTGGCATACCACGCCATTTAACATGACATACCACACCATTTAATGTGGCATACCACGCCATTTAACATGGCATACCACACCATTTAAAATGACCTACCACACCTTTGAACGTGACATACCACACCATTTAATATGGCCTCCCATACCATTTAATATGGCATATCACACCATTTAAATTGGCCTGCCATACCATTTAGTATGGCATACCACACCATTTAATTTGGCACACCACACCATTTTAAGTGGCATACCACACCATTTAAATTGGCCTGCCACGCCATTAAAGTTAAATTAAAATTTAATATGGCATACTACGCCATTTAAAGTGGCCTGCCATGCCATTTAATGTGGCATATCAATCCATCTGTTATGGTCTGCCATTCCATTTAACATGGCATACCACACCATTTAATGTGTAATACCACACCATTTAACGTGGCATACCACACCATTTAATCTGGCCTGCCACACCATTTAATATGGCATACCACATCATTTAATGTGGCATACCACGCCATTTAACATGACATACCACGCCATTTAAAGTGGCATACCACACCATTTAACATGGCATATCACACCATTTAAAATGACCTACCACACCTTTGAACGTGACATACCACACCATTTAATATGGCTTGCCATACCATTTAATATGGCATATCACACCATTTAAAATGGCCTGCCATACCATTTAGTATGGCATACCACACCATTTAATTTGGCATACCACACCATTTTAAGTGGCATACCACACCACTTAAAGTGGCCTGCCACGCCATTAAAGTTAAATTGAAATTTAACATGGCATACTACGCCATTTAATGTGGCCTGCCATGCCATTTAATGTGGCATATCAATCCATCTGTTATGGTCTGCCATTCCATTTAATATGGCATACCACACCATTTAATGTGTAATACCACACCATTTAATTTGGCATACCACGCCTTTTAATGTGGCCTGCCATACCACTTAACGTGGCATATCATCCATCTGATCTGGTCTGCCATACCATTTAACATTGCATGCCACACCATTTAACGTGGCATACCCCACCATTTAATGTGACATACCACGCAATTAATTGTGGCCTGCCATGCCATTTATTGTGGCATATCACACCATTTAAAGTGGCCTTTTATACCATTTAATGTGGCCTGCAAGACCATTTATTGTGGCATACCACACCATTTAACATGGCATACCAAAACCATTTATCGCGGCATACCACACAATTTAATGTAGCATACCACGCCATTTAAAGTGATCAGCCACGGCATTTAATATGACATACCGCATAATTTAAAGTGGCCTGCTACACCATTTATCGGGGCATACCAAGCTATGTAACTAACCTGCAACGCCATTTAACATGCCTTACCATGCCATTTAATGTGGCATACCACGCCATTTAATGTGGCATACCACGCTGTTTATTGTGGGATATCACGCCATTTAAAGTGGCCTGCAATGCCATTTAAAGTGGCACATCATGCCATTTAATGTGGTCTGCCAAACCATTTAAAGTGGCATTCCACATTAAATGGTTTGATATGCCAATTTAAATGATGTGGTATGCGAGGATAAATGGTTTGGCAGGCCACTTTAAATGGTGTGGTATGCCAGTATTTTGAGTGTTCCAGCGGGTGAAAAGAGGGGAGGAGTCAAGCAGGTTCCTCACCTCCTTGCCACCATCGTCCACCATGAAGAGCAGGTTGGTGCCGTCAGCCACCGTGAAGCTGAAGCGGTCCTTCAGGGAGTTGGATCCATCGTGGTTGTAGCTGACCCGGTTCTGGTAGACGTCGTCCATACTGAAGCTGCTGGTCTGCCGGTAGTGCTGACCGTTGTTGGTGCGCTCGATGGTGCCGTGCCGAGGAGGCTGCACCACACTGAACATGATGGACTCTGCCTGAAACACCACACTGAACATGATGGACTCCGCCTGAAACACCACACTGAACATGATGGACTCTGCCTGAAACACCACACTGAACATGATGGACTCTGCCTGAAACACCACACTGAACATGATGGACTCTGCCTGAAACACCACACTGAACATGATGGACTCTGCCTGAAACACCACACTGAACATGATGGACTCTGCCTGAAACACCACACTGAACATGATGGACTCTGCCTGAAACACCACACTGAACATGATGGACTCCGCCTGAAACACCACCCTGAACATGATGGACTCTGCCTGAAACACCACACTGAACATGATGGACTCTGCCTGAAACACCACCCTGAACATGATGGACTCTGCCTGAAACACCACCCTGAACATGATGGACTCTGCCTGAAACACCACACTGAACATGATGGACTCTGCCTGAAACACCACACTGAACATGATGGACTCTGCCTGAAACACCACACTGAACATGATGGACTCCACACCTGAAACACCACCCTGAACATGATGGACTCTGCCTGAAACACCACACTGAACATGATGGACTCTGCCTGAAACACCACACTGAACATGATGGACTCTGCCTGAAACACCACACTGAACATGATGGACTCCGCCTGAAACACCACACTGAACATGATGGACTCCGCCTGAAACACCACACTGAACATGATGGACTCTGCCTGAAACACCACACTGAACATGATGGACTCTGCCTGAAACACCACACTGAACATGATGGACTCCGCCTGAAACACCACACTGAACATGATGGACTCCACACCTGAAACACCACACTGAACATGATGGACTCCACCTGAAACACCACCCTGAACATGATGGACTCTGCCTGAAACACCACCCTGAACATGATGGACTCTGCCTGAAACACCACACTGAACATGATGGTCTCCGCCTGAAACACCACACTGAACATGATGGACTCCACACCTGAAACACCACACTGAACATGATGGACTCCACACCTGAAACACCACACTGAACATGATGGACTCCACCTGAAACACCACGCTGAACATGATGGACTCTGCCTGAAACACCACACTGAACATGATGGACTCTGCCTGAAACACCACACTGAACATGATGGACTCTGCCTGAAACACCACACTGAACATGATGGACTCTGCCTGAAACACCACACTGAACATGATGGACTCCACACCTGAAACACCACCCTGAACATGATGGACTCTGCCTGAAACACCACACTGAACATGATGGACTCTGCCTGAAACACCACACTGAACATGATGGACTCTGCCTGAAACACCACACTGAACATGATGGACTCTGCCTGAAACACCACACTGAACATGATGGACTCTGCCTGAAACACCACACTGAACATGATGGACTCTGCCTGAAACACCACACTGAACATGATGGACTCTGCCTGAAACACCACACTCTTGCTGCTAACATCCACCAACTAACAAAATATAACAAACCTCAAAAATGTGCTAAAACAAAAAATAAAGCTAACCTAGCATGCTAACAGATAGCATCCATAACAAAATAATTGCCACTGTGGAGTACACCTGCTAAATTAGCGAGGAGAGAAGCTATCATGCTAAAATGCTACTGTAGCATGTGTCAAACACCAAACTGTATAACTCTGCAATTTTCCCCCCCCAAATACTAGCATGCTAACGTTAGCATACATCAAGTACCAAAATATGACACTGGTGTTTATCGATAAAAGTTGATTAAAAAACAGCTAGCCTACTGGTGCTAGCATGCTAACTGGTAGCATTTGACAAAATATTTGAGGCTGAAGATTATACTTGCAAAATAAGCTAATACAGAAGCTAGCATGCTAACGTGAGCATACATCAAGTACCAAAGTATGACACTGGTGTGGACCTATAAAATCTGAAGAAGAAAAAAATGCTAGCTTACAGGCATTAACATGCTAACAGATAGCATTCATAACCAAAAAATTGACATTGAGGCGTACACCTGCTAAATTAGCTAGACTAACTGTAGCATAAGTCAAGTACCAACGTGTATTACTCTGCAATTATTTGTTAAAATTGCCAGCATGCTAACGTTAAGAAACACCAAGTACCAAAATATGACAATAGTGTAAACCTAAAAAAATTGCTAAAAAAAAAAAAAAGACTAGCCTACTGGTGTTAGCATGCTAACAGATCGCATCCGTAACAAAATAATTGCCACTGCGATGTACACCTGTTAAATTGGCGAGAAGAGAAGCTATTATGTTAATGTAGCATGCTAAAATGCTACTGTGGCATGTGTCAAATACCAAAATGTATAACTCTGCAATTTTTTTTTCCCAAATGCTAACATGCTAGAATACATAACTGCAATGAAACCTGAATTTTTTTATTTATTTTTTTAAATACTAGCAAGCTAATGTTAGCACACATCAAGTAACAAAATATGACATTAGCGTGTACCTATAAAATTTGTTGAAAAATAAAAAAGCTAGCCTACTAGTGTTAGCATGTTATCATTAGCATGCTAACTTTTTTTTTAGCTAATTTTACAGCCGAACATCTAAGTGTCCTATAACTTTGTACGTGACACCTGCTAACTATTAGAATGTAATCATTAGCATGCTACCTTTTTTTTTAGCTAGCCTACTAGCGTTAGCATGCTAATAGGTAGCTTTTGTAAAAAAACATTTGACATGGAGGTGTACACCTGCTAAAATAGCTAGAAGAGAAGCTATCATGCCAATGTTAACGTGCTAAAATACATAACTCTGCAATGAAACCTGAATTTCTTTATTATTATTTTTAAATACTAGCATGCTAACATTAGCACACATCAAGTAACAAAATATGACATTAGCGTATACTTCTAAAATTTGCACACAAAAAAAAGCTAGCCTACTAGCTTTAGCATGTTATCATTAGCATGCTAACTTTTTTTTTTTTAGCTAATTTTACAGCTGAACACCTAAGTGTCCTATAACTTTGTACTTGACACATGCTAACTGTTAGACTTAGAGATAGACAAACTTTAATAATCCACAAGGGAAATTGTAATGTAATGTAATGTAATCATTAGCATGCTACCTTTTTTTTTAGCTAGCTTATTAGCATTAGCATGCTAACAGGTAGCTTTTGTAAAAGAACATTTGACACGGAGGTGTACACCTGCTAAATTTGCAAAAAAAAGAAAGAAAAAGAAGCTACCATGCCAATGTTAACATGCTAAAATACATAACTGCAATGAAACCTGGATTTTTAAATATTTTTAAAAAATACTAGCATGCTAACGTTAGCACACATCAAGTAACAAAATATGACACTTGCGTATACCTATAAAGTTTGCTAAAAAAAAAAGAAAAGCTAACCTACTAGCGTTAGCATGTTATCATTAGCATGCTAACTTTTTTTTTTAGCTAATTTTACAGCCGAACACCTAAGTGTCCTATAACTTTGTACTTTACACATGCTAACTCTTGGAATGTAATCATTAACATGCTACCTTTTTTTTTTTAGCTAGCCTAATAGCGTTAGCATGCTAACAGGTAGCTTTTGTAGAAAACATTCGACACGGAGGTGTACACATGCTAAATTTGCAAAAAAAAAAAAAAAAAAAAGAAGCTATCATGCTAATGTTAACATGCTAAAATACATAACTGCAATGAAACCTGGATTTTTTAAATATTTTTAAAAAATACTAGCATGCTAACGTTAGCACACATCAAGTAACAAAATATGACACTTGCGTATACCTATAAAGTTTGCTAAAAAAAAAAAAAAAGCTAACCTACTAGCGTTAGCATGTTATCATTAGCATGCTAACTTTTTTTTTTAGCTAATTTTACAGCCGGACACCTAAGTGTCCTATAACTTTGTACTTGACACATGCTAACTCTTGGAACGTAATCATTAGCATGCTACCTTTTTTTTTTTTTTTTTTAGCTAGCCTACTAGCGTTAGCATGCTAACAGGTAGCTTTTGTAAAAAAAACATTTGACACGGAGGTGTACACCTGCTAAATTTGCAAAAAAAAAAAAAAAAAAAAGAAGCTATCATGCTAATGTTAACATGCTAAAATACATAACTGCAATGAAACCTGAATTTTAAAATATTTTTTAAAATGACTAGCATGCAAACATTACAAAATATGACACTTGCGTGTACCTATAAAATTTCCTAAAAAAAAAAAAAAAAGCTAGCCTACTAGCGTTAGCATGTTATCATTAGCATGTTAACTTTTTTTTAGCTAATTTTACAGCCGGACACCTAAGTGTCCTATAACTTTGTACTTGACACATGCTAACTCTTGGAATGTAATCATTAGCATGCTACTTTTTTTTTTTTTTTTTAGCTAGCCTACTAGCGTTAGCATGCTAACAGGTAGCTTTTGTAGAAAACATTTGACACGGAGGTGTACACATGCTAAATTTGCAAAAAAAAAAAAAAAAAAAGAAGCTATCATGCTAATGTTAACATGCTAAAATACATAACTGCAATGAAACCTGAATTTTTAATATTTTTTAAAATGACTAGCATGCAAACGTTAGCACACATCAAGTAACAAAATATGACACTTGCGTATACCTATAAAGTTTGCTAAAAAAAAAAAAAGCTAACCTACTAGCGTTAGCATGTTATCATTAGCATGTTAACTTTTTTTTAGCTAATTTTACAGCCGGACACCTAAGTGTCCTATAACTTTGTACTTTACACATGCTAACTCTTGGAATGTAATCATTAACATGCTACCTTTTTTTTTTTAGCTAGCCTAATAGCGTTAGCATGCTAACAGGTAGCTTTTGTAGAAAACATTCGACATGGAGGTGTACACCTGCTAAATTTGCAAAAAAAAAAAAAAAAAAAGAAGCTATCATGCTAATGTTAACATGCTAAAATACATAACTGCAATGAAACCTCAATTTTTAAATATTCTTTAAAATGACTAGCATGCAAACGTTAGCACACATCAAGTAACAAAATATTACACTTGCGTGTACCTATAAAATTTGCTAAAAAAAAAAAAAAAAGCTAGCCTACTAGCGTTAGCATGTTATCATTAGCATGCTAACTTTTTTTTAGCTAATTTTACAGCCGAACACCTAAGTGTCCTATAACTTTGTACTTGACACATGCTAACTCTTGGAATGTAATCATGAGCATGCTACCTTTTTTTTTTTTTTTTTAGCTAGCCTACTAGCGTTAGCATGCTAACAGGTAGCTTTTGTAAGAAAAAACATTTGACACGGAGGTGTACACCTGCTAAATTTGCAACAAAACAAAAAAAAGATGCTAATATTACAACGCTAACGTCTGTGCAGCAGGCCATTAAAGAAATAGCTAAGGGTCGCACTTTGGACAGCTTGAGTGACAGGAAAATGTACAGTAGCTGTACACTGACTGCTCTAAGAGATACCTGTGTGCTGTACACTGACTACTCTAAGGGATACCTGGGTGTCTGCATCAGTGGCCTTCATCTCAAACTCAGTGATGGTCTTCCTGACTCCTTCCTGCACTCTCATGCCAGGAACATGCAGCAGAGGCAGGGAGTCGTCTACTGGCCTGATGCTGATGTAGAAGGTCTGGGCCACCTGCAAATATCATTCATTATTATTATTATTGTTATTGATTATTATTATTATTGTTATTGATTGTAGTTGACCTCGTTGGTGCCGTCTGACACGCTGAAGGAGAAGTGGTCATCATGTTTCTCCTCCTGGCTGCTGTGGACGTACTGAATGCTGCGTGACACCAAGTCTGACTGCCTGAACGTGTCGATCCTGCTGCCTACAACACAATATATGACTTTATTAACACAATATATTACTTTATTAACACAATATATTACTTTATTAACTCAATATATTACTTTATTAACACAATATATTACTTTATTAACACCATATATTACTTTATTAACTCAATATATTACTTTATTAACACAATATATTACTTTATTAACACCATATATTACTTTATTAACACAATATATGACTTTATTAACACAATATATTACTTTATTAACTCAATATATTACTTTATTAACACAATATATTACTTTATTAACACCATATATTACTTTATTAACACAATATATTACTTTATTAACACAATATTACTTATTATCCAAACACACAATGTTACTTTACTTTACTGCTGCCTGAAACACAAAATTATTATTTATTAATGCGCCTAAAACACAATATTATTTATTATACAAACACACAATATTATTTTATTCAAAGACAAAACATGCTAACTATGCACACATGCTAAAATTAGCATGCTAACTTTTTTTTAGCTAATTTTACAGCCGTACACCTCAGTGTCCTATATCAATCAATCAATCAATCAATCTTTATTTATATAGCCCTAAATCACAAGTGTCTCAAAGGGCTGCACAAGCCACAACGACATCCTCGGTACAAAGCCCACATACGGGCAAGGAAAAACTCACCCCAGTGGGACGTCGATGTGAATGACTATGAGAAACCTTGGAGAGGACTATAACTTTGTACTTGACACATGCTAACTGTTAGCATGTTGTCATTAGCATGCTACCTTTTTTTTTTTTTTTTTTAGCTAATTTTACAGCCGTACACCTAAGTGTCCTATAACTTTGTACTTGACACATGCTAACTGTTAGCATGTTATCATTAGCATGCTACCTTTTTTTTAAAGAAAATTTTACAGTCGTACACCTCAGTGTCCTATAACTTTGTACTTGACACATGCTAACTGTTAGCATAATATCATTCGCATGCTAACTTTTTAAAGCTAATTTTACAGCCGTACACCTCAGTGTCCTATAAGTTTGAACGTGACACATGCTAACTGTTAGCATGTTGTCATTAGCATGCTACTTTTTTTTTTTTTTTAGCAAATTTTACAGTCGTACACCTAAGTGTCCTATAACTTTGTACTTGACACATGCTTACTGTTAGCATAATATCATTAGCATGCTAACTTTTTTTTAGCTAATTTTACAGCCGTACACCTCAGTGTCCTATAACTTTGTACGTGACACATGTTAGCTGTTAGCATGTTATCATTAGCATGCTACCTTTTTTTTTTTTTTGCAAATTTTACAGTCGTACACCTAAGTGTCTGACAACTTTGTACGTGACACATGCTAACTGTTAACATAATATCATTCGCATGCTAACATTTTAAAGCTAATTTTACAGCCGTACACCTCAGTGTCCTAAAACTTTGTACTTGACACATGCTAACTGTTAGCATGTTATCATTAGCATGCTACCTTTTTTTTTTTAGCAAATTTTACAGCCGTACACCTAAGTGTCCTATAACTTTATACTTGACACATGCTAACTGTTAGCATAACATCATTAGCATGCTAACTTTTTTTTAGCTAATTTTACAGCCGTACACCTCGGTGTCCTATAACTTTATACTTGACACATGCTAACTGTTAGCATGATATCATTAGCATGCTAACTTTTTTTAGCTAATTTTACAGCCGTATACCTCAGTGTCCTATAACTTTGTACGTGACACATGCTAACTGTTAGCATGTTATCATTAGCATGCTACCTTTTTTTTTTATAGCAAATTTTACAGTCGTACACACAAGTGTCCTATAATTTTATACTTGACACATGCTAACTGTTAGCACAATATCATTAGCATGCTACCTTTTTTAGCTAATTTTACAGCCGTACACCTCAGTGTCCTATAACTTTGTACGTGACACATGCTAACTGTTAGCATAATATCATTAGCATGCTAACTTATTTTTTAGCTAATTTTACAGCCGTACACCTAAGTGTCCTATAACTTTGTACTTGACACATGCTAACTGTTAGCATAATATCATAAGCATGCTACCTTTTTTAGCTAATTTTACAGCCGTACACCTCAGTGTCCTATAACTTTGTACTTGACACATGCTAACTGTTAGCATGTTGTCATTAGCATGCTACCTTTTTTTTTTAGCAAATTTTACAGTCGCACACCTAAGTGTCCTATAACTTTATACTTGACACATGCTTACTGTTAGCATAATATCATTAGCATGCTACCTTTTTTAGCTAATTTTACAGCCGTACACCTCAGTGTCCTATAAATTTGTACGTGACACATGCTAACTGTTAGCATAATATCATTAGCATGCTAACTTTTTTTTTAGCTAATTTTACAGCCGTACACCTAAGTGTCCTATAACTTTGTACTTGACACATGCTAACTGTTAGCATAATATCATTAGCATGCTACCTTTTTTAGCTAATTTTACAGCCGTACACCTCAGTGTCCTATAACTTTGTACTTGACACGTGCTAACTGTTAGCATGTTGTCATTAGCATGTTACCTTTTTTTTTAGCTAATTTTACAGTCGCACACCTAAGTGTCCTATAACTTTATACTTGACACATGCTTACTGCTAGCATAACATCATTAGCATGCTAACTTTTTTTTAGCTAATTTTACAACCGTACACCACGGTGTCCTATAACTTTATACTTGACACATGCTAACTGTTAGCATGATATCATTAGCATGCTAACGTTTTTTTAGCTAATTTTACAGCCGTATACCTCAGTGTCCTATAACTTTGTACGTGACACATGCTAACTGTTAGCATGTTATCATTAGCATGCTACCTTTTTTTTTTTTAGCAAATTTTACAGCCGTACACCTAAGTGTCCTATAAGTTTGTACGTGACACATGCTAACTGTTAGCATGTTATCATTAGCATGCTACTTTTCTTTCTTTTTTTTAGCAAATTTTACAGTCGTACACACAAGTGTCCTATAATTTTATACTTGACACATGCTAACTGTTAGCATAATATCATTAGCATGATAACTTTTTTTTAGCTAATTTTACAGCCGTACACCTCAGTGTCCTATAACTTTGTACTTGACACATGCTAACTTATCATTAGCATGCTAACTTTTTTTAGCAAATTTTACAGCCGTACACCTTAGTGTCCTATAACTTTGTACTTGACACATGCTAACTGTTAGCATATTATCATTAGCATGCTACCTTTTTTTTTTTAGCTAATTTTACAGCCGTACACCTCGGTGTCCTATAACTTTGTACGTGACACATGCTAACTGTTAGCATGTTATCATTAGCATACTACATTTTTTTTAGCTAATTTTACAGTCCTACACCTCAGTGTCCTATAACTTTATACTTGACACATGCTAACTGTTAGCATGTTATCATTAGCATGCTAATTTTTTAAAGCTAATTTTACAGCTGTACACCTCAGTGTCCTATAACTTTGTACTTGACACATGCTAACTGTTAGCATGTTATCATTAGCATGCTACCTTTTTTTTTAGCAAATTTTACAGCCGTACACCTAAGTGTCCTATAACTTTATACTTGACACATGCTAACTGTTAGCATAATATCTGTAGCATGTTAACTTTTTTTTAGCTAATTTTACAGCCGTACACCTCAGTGTCCTATAACTTTGTACTTGACACATGCTAACTGTTAGCATGTTATCATTAGCATGCTACCTTATTTTATTTAGCAAATTTTACAGCCGTACACCTAAGTGTCCTATAACTTTATACTTGACACATGCTAACTGTTAGCATAATATCTGTAGCATGTTAACTTTTTTTTAGCTAATTTTACAGCCGTACACCTCAGTGTCCTATAACTTTGTACTTGACACATGCTAACTGTTAGCATGTTATCATTAGCATGCTACCTTTTTTTTTTAGCAAATTTTACAGCCGTACACCTAAGTGTCCTATAACTTTATACTTGACACATGCTAACTGTTAGCATAATATCTGTAGCATGTTAACTTTTTTTTAGCTAATTTTACAGCCGTACACCTCAGTGTCCTATAACTTTGTACTTGACACATGCTAACTGTTAGCATGTTATCATTAGCATGCTACCTTATTTTATTTAGCAAATTTTACAGCCGTACACCTAAGTGTCCTATAACTTTATACTTGACACATGCTAACTGTTAGCATAATATCTGTAGCATGTTAACTTTTTTTTAGCTAATTTTACAGCCGTACACCTCAGTGTCCTATAACTTTGTACTTGACACATGCTAACTGTTAGCATGTTATCATTAGCATGCTACCTTATTTTATTTAGCAAATTTTACAGCCGTACACCTAAGTGTCCTATAACTTTATACTTGACACATGCTAACTATTAGCATAATATCATTAGCTTGCTAACATTTTTTTAGCTAATTTTACAGCCGTATACCTCCAAGTCCTATAAGTTTGTACTTGACACATGCTAACTGTTAGTGTGCTAAAATGTTAAGCAGAAGATGATGGTGACATCAGATGTTTTTGCTGACATTGAGGACAAGAACTATGTATTTTGAAGAGCAGGACTAAGGTAGGGGACTCACCAGGACAAGAAGTCTATGTGTTTTGAAGAGCAGGACTAAGGTAGGGGATTCACCAGGACAAGAAGTCTATGTATTTTGAAGAACAGGACTAGACATTGAGGACAAGAACTCTATGTATTTTGAAGAGCAGGACTAAGGTAGGTGTCTCACCAGGACAAGAACTCTATGTATTTTGAAGAGCAGGACTAAGGTAGGGGTCTCACCAGGACTGGCGGCGTGCTCCAAGTGTCCCAGGCTGGTCTGTTTGCTGATGTGGAAGACTAACTCGCTGGGCTCGCTGTCCTGGTCGCTGGCAGACAACTGCATGGTGGTCAGCTTCTTCCAGGAGTTCTCATCCAGGACCAGACCTTTGTTGACCTCCACCCTCGGAGGCAGGCGGTCCTCTGAGGCCAGAAGAGGAATTAGCAACACTAGCTCCATGCTAACTTACATTGGATATCCCATACACATGCTACTCATTAGCATTAGCCACTTTACATGGCGATTTCAACCCCTGCACATTTGTCCATGTCCTCAAGATGGAGGACATGATGGAGGACAAGATGGAGGACATGATGGAAGACATGATGGAGGACAAGATGGAGGAAAAGATGGAGGACATGATGGAGGACAAGATGGAGGACAAGATGGAGGACAAGATGGAGGACATGATGGAGGACATGATGGAGAACAAGATAGAAGACATGATGGAGGACATGATGGAGGACAAGATAGAAGACATGATGGGGAACATGATGGAGGACAAGGTGGAGGACAAGGTGGAGGACAAAATAGAAGACATGATGGAGGACAAGATAGAAGACATGATGGAGGACATGATGGAGGACAAGATAGAAGACATGATGGAGGACATGATGGAGGACATGATGGAGGACAAGATAGAAGACATGATGGAGGACATGATGGAGGACAAGATAGAAGACATGATGGAGGACATGATGGAGGACATGATGGAGGACAAGATGGAGGAAAAGATGGAGGACATGATGGAGGACATGATGGAAGACATGATGGAGGACATGATGGAGGACATGATGGAGGACATGATGGAGGACAAGAAAGAAGACATGATGGAGGACAAGATGGAGGACAAGATGGAGGACATGATGGAGGACATAATGGAGAACAAGATAGAAGACATGATGGAGGACATGATGGAGGACAAGATAGAAGACATGATGGGGAACATGATGGAGGACAAGGTGGAGGACAAGATAGAAGACATGATGGAGGACATGATGGAGGACAAGGTGGAGGACAAAATAGAAGACATGATGGAGGACAAGATAGAAGACATGATGGAGGACATGATGGAGGACAAGATAGAAGACATGATGGAGGACAAGATGGAGGACAAGATGGAGGACATGATGGAGGACATGATGGAGGACAAGATGGAGGAAAAGATGGAGGACATGATGGAGGACATGATGGAAGACATGATGGAAGACATGATGGAGGACATGATGGAGGACATGATGGAGGACATGATGGAGGACAAGAAAGAAGACATGATTGAGGACAAGATGGAGGACAAGATAGAAGACATGATGGAGAACAAGATAGAAGACATGATGGAGGACATGATGGAGGACAAGATAGAAGACATGATGGAGGACATGATGGAGGACATGATGGAGGACATGATGGAGGACAAGGTGGAGGACAAAATAGAAGACATGATGGAGGACAAGATAGAAGACATGATGGAGGACAAGATAGAAGACATGATGGAGGACAAGGTGGAGGACAAAATAGAAGACATGATGGAGGACAAGATAGAAGACATGATGGAGGACAAGATAGAAGACATGATGGAGGACATGATGGAGGACAAGATAGAAGACATGATGGAGGACATGATGGAGGACAAGATAGAAGACATGATTGAGAACATGATGGAGGACATGATGGAGGACAAGATAGAAGACATGATGGAGGACATGGTGGAGGACAAGATAGAAAACATGATGGAGGACATGATGGAGGACATGATGGAGGACATGATGGAGGACAAGATAGAAGACATGATAGAGAACATGATGGAGGACATGATGGAGGACAAGATGGAGGACAAGATGGAGGACAAGATGGAAGACATGATGGAGGACAAGATAGAAGACATGATGGAGGACAAGATGGAGGACAAGATGGAGGACATGATGGAGGACATGATGGAGGACAAGATAGAAGACATGATAGAGAACATGATGGAGGACATGATGGAGGACAAGGTGAAGGACAACATGGAGGACATGATGGAGGACATGATGGAGGACAAGATGGAAGACTTGATGGAGGACAAGGTGGAGGACAAGATGGAGGACATGATGGAGGACAAGATGGAGGACATGAAACCTACCGAGGACACTGATGTAGAAGGACTGATCGATGAGTTTGTTGCCTTCAGGGTCCAGCAGGTTGAAGTTGAAGGACAGACTTCCTCCTTTCTCACCTTTGAGGTGACTGTACTGGACCTCACCTGACACACAACACATGAAGATCATGTTCATGTTGGACATCAACCTGAAGATCATGTCCATGTTGGACATCAACCTGAAGATCATGTCCATGTTGGACATCAACCTGAAGATCATGTCCATGTTGGACATCACCCTGAAGATCATGTCCATGTTGGACATCACCCTGAAGATCATGTCCATGTTGGACATCACCCTGAAGATCATGTCCATGTTGGACATCACCCTGAAGATCATGTCCATGTTGGACATCACCCTGAAGATCATGTCCATGTTGGACATCACCCTGAAGATCATGTCCATGTTGGACATCACCCTAAAGATAATGACTTGTCCACCGTGCAGGAGAAGTGGACCTCCACCATGGATGTCCACAGTTGGAGGTCCACCATGGATGTCCACAGTTGGAGATCCACCATGGATGACCACAGTTGGAGATCCACCATGGATGTCCACAGTTGGAGGTCCACCATGGATGTCCACAGTTGGAGATCCACCATGGCTGACCACAGTTGGAGATCCACCATGGATGACCACAGTTGGAGATCCACCATGGATGTCCACAGTTGGAGGTCCACCATAGATGTCCACAGTTGGAGATCCACCATGGATGACCACAGTTGGAGATCCACCATGGATGACCACAGTTGGAGATCCACCATGGATGTCCCAGTTGGAGATCCACCATGGATAACCACAGTTGGAGATCCACCATGGATGTCCACAGTTGGAGATCCACCATGGATGACCACAGTTGGAGATCCACCATGGATGTCCACAGTTGGAGGTCCACCATGGATGACCACAGTTGGAGATCCACCATGGATGACCACAGTTGGAGATCCACCATGGATGACCACAGTTGGAGATCCACCATGGAGGTCCACAGTTGGAGGTCCACCATGGATGACCACAGTAGGAGATCCACCATGGAGGTCCACAGTTGGAGGTCCACCATGGATGACCACAGTTGGAGATCCACCATGGATGACCACAGTTGGGGATCCACCATGGATGACCACAGTTGGAGGTCCACCATGGATGACCACAGTTGGAGATCCACCATGGATGTCCACAGTTGGAGATCCACCATGGATGTCAACAGTTGGAGGTCCACCATGGATGTCCACAGTTGGAGGTCCACAGTTGGAGATCCACCATGGATGTCCACAGTTGGAGATCCACCATGGAGGTCCACAGTTGGAGATCCACCATGGAGGTCCACAGTTGGAGGTCCACCATGGATGTCCACAGTTGGATATCCACCATGGAGGTCCACAGTTGGAGGTCCACCATGGATGACCACAGTTGGAGATCCACCATGGATGACCACAGTTGGAGGTCCACCATGGATGACCACAGTTGGAGATCCACCATGGATGACCACAGTTGGAGATCCACCATGGAGGTCCACAGTTGGAGGTCCACCATGGATGACCACAGTAGGAGATCCACCATGGAGGTCCACAGTTGGAGGTCCACCATGGATGACCACAGTTGGAGATCCACCATGGATGACCACAGTTGGGGATCCACCATGGATGACCACAGTTGGAGGTCCACCATGGATGACCACAGTTGGAGATCCACCATGGATGACCACAGTTGGAGATCCACCATGGAGGTCCACAGTTGGAGATCCACCATGGAGGTCCACAGTTGGAGGTCCACCATGGACATGAAGACATGCTGCATGTCAACATTTTTATTTGACTTATTGATTCTAACTTAAAAGCTTTCAATATTTGACGCCATCTTCCTATTTCATTGTGCTAACAATAGCATGCTAAGGTTTCATGCTAGCATTTTTACAAAGTGGCTAACCAGAAAATGATGGATTTTGACACTGATGCTAACTCATCTTACGTTAGCATGCTAACCATTTATGTTATCATTTTAGCTCATTGTATTCAAAAATCTAAGCTTTTGATAGTTGGCGCCATTTTAGAATTAAGCTGACTTTACCTACGTTAGCATGCTAATGTTAGCATGCTAACGTGCTAGCATTTTGCTTTATTTTAATGGTTTAAACACAACAAGACTTTTGACGCCATCTTAGACCAACACTAACTTGTCCTATGTCATCATGCTAATAATAGCATGCTAACATTTAATGCTAGCATTTTAACTGATTCTAGTTGTTTAAACACAAAAATTATGACTTTTGATACCTGGCGCCATCTTAGAAAAATGCTAACTTTTCGTATGTCATCATGCTAATGTTTAATGCAAGCATTTTGACTCATTTTAATCGTTTAAACACAACAATCATGACTTTTGATACCTGACGCCATCTTCGATAAACCCTAACTTTTCCTATGTCATCATGCTAATGTTAGCATGCTAACTTTTTAGCTAATTGTATTTTTATAAACCTAAAAATCATGACTTTTGACGCCTGGCACCATCTTAAAAGAACGCTAACTATTTTTATGTCATCATGCTAATGTTAGCATGCTAACGTTTGATGCTAGCATTTTAACTAACTATAGTGGTTTAAACACAAATCAGGATTTTTGATACCTGGCGCCATCTTAGAAAAATGCTAACTTTTTCGAGGTCATTATGCGAATGTTAGCATGCTAATGCTTTATGCTAGCATTTTAACTAATTACATTTTTTTTTAAACACAAAAATCATAATTTTTGATACCTCCCACCATCTTAGAAGCATGATAACGTTTTCTATGTCATCATGCTAATGTTAGCATGCTGACATTTAATGCCAGCATTTTAACTAATTCCAGTCGTTTAAACACAAAATTCGTAATATTTTTATACCTGGCGCCATCTTAGAAAAATGCTAACTTTTTCGATGTCATTATGCGAATGTGCGCATGCTAATGTTTTATACTAGCATTTTAACTAATAAAATATTTTTACACACAAAAATCATGATTTTTGATACCTGCCACCCTCTTATAAAAGAATGTAACTTTTCTTATGGCATCATGCTAATGTTAGCATGCTAACATTTAATGCCAGCATTTTAACTAATTCCAATCGTCTAAACACAAAATTCGTAATATTTTTATACCTGGCGCCATCTTAGAAAAATGCTAACTTTTTCAATGTCATCATGCTAATGTTAGCATGCTAACCTTTAATGCCAGCATTTTAACTAATTCTAGTCGTTTAAACACAAAATTCATGATTTTTTAAACCTGGCGCCATCTTAGGAAAATGCTAACTTTTTCAATGTCATCATGCGAATGTTAGCATGCTAATGTTTTATACTAGCATTTTAACTAATAAAAAAAGGTTAAACAAAAAAAAATCAGGATTTTTGATACCTGGCGCCATCTTAGAAAAATGCTAACTTTTTCTATGTCATTATGCGAATGTTAGCATGCTAATGTTTTATGCTAGCATTTTAACTAATAAAAAAAGGTTAAACAAAAAAATCAGGATTTTTGATACCTGGCGGCATCTTAGAAAAATGCTAACTTTTTCTATGTCATTATGCGAATGTTAGCATGCTAATGTTTTATGCTAGCATTTTAACTAATAAAAAAAGGTTAAACAAAAAAATCAGGATTTTTGATACCTGGCGGCATCTTAGAAAAATGCTAACTTTTTCTATGTCATTATGCGAATGTTAGCATGCTAATGTTTTATGCTAGCATTTTAACTAATAAAAAAAGGTTAAACAAAAAAATCAGGATTTTTGATACCTGGCGGCATCTTAGAAAAATGCTAACTTTTTCTATGTCATTATGCGAATGTTAGCATGCTAATGTTTTATGCTAGCATTTTAACTAATAAAAAAAGGTTAAACAAAAAAAATCTGGATTTTTGATACCTGGCGCCATCTTAGAAAAATGCTAACTTTTTCTATGTCATTATGCGAATGTTAGCATGCTAATGTTTTATGCTAGCATTTTAACTAATAAAAAAAGGTTAAACAAAAAAAATCAGGATTTTTGATACCTGGCGGCATCTTAGAAAAATGCTAACTTTTTCTATGTCATTATGCGAATGTTAGCATGCTAATGTTTTATGCTAGCATTTTAACTAATAAAAAAAGGTTAAACAAAAAAATCAGGATTTTTGATACCTGGCGGCATCTTAGAAAAATGCTAACTTTTTCTATGTCATTATGCGAATGTTAGCATGCTAATGTTTTATGCTAGCATTTTAACTAATAAAAAAAGGCTAAACAAAAAAAATCAGGATTTTTGATACCTGGCGCCATCTTAGGAGAACGCTAACTTTTTCTATGTCATTATGCGAATGTTAGCATGCTAATGTTTTATGCTAGCATTTTAACTAATAAAAAAAGGTTAAACAAAAAAAAAAATCAGGATTTTTGATACCTGGCGCCATCTTAGAAAAATGCTAACTTTTTCTATGTCATTATGCGAATGTTAGCATGCTAATGTTTTATGCTAGCATTTTAACTAATAAAAAAAGGTTAAACAAAAAAAAAAATCAGGATTTTTGATACCTGGCGGCATCTTAGAAAAATGCTAACTTTTTCTATGTCATTATGCGAATGTTAGCATGCTAATGTTTTATGCTAGCATTTTAACTAATAAAAAAAGGTTAAACAAAAAAAAAAATCAGGATTTTTGATACCTGGCGCCATCTTAGAAAAATGCTAACTTTTTCAATGTCATTATGCGAATGTTAGCATGCTAATGTTTTATGCTAGCATTTTAACTAATAAAAAAAGGTTAAACAAAAAAAATCAGGATTTTTGATACCTGGCGGCATCTTAGAAAAATGCTAACTTTTTCTATGTCATTATGCGAATGTTAGCATGCTAATGTTTTATGCTAGCATTTTAACTAATAAAAAAAGGTTAAACAAAAAAAAATCAGGATTTTTGATACCTGGCGGCATCTTAGAAAAATGCTAACTTTTTCTATGTCATTATGCGAATGTTAGCATGCTAATGTTTTATGCTAGCATTTTAATTAATAAAAAAAGGTTAAACAAAAAAAATCAGGATTTTTGATACCTGGCGCCATCTTAGAAAAATGCTAACTTTTTCTATGTCATTATGCGAATGTTAGCATGCTAATGTTTTATGCTAGCATTTTAACTAATAAAAAAAGGTTAAACAAAAAAAAATCAGGATTTTTGATACCTGGCGGCATCTTAGAAAAATGCTAACTTTTTCTATGTCATTATGCGAATGTTAGCATGCTAATGTTTTATGCTAGCATTTTAATTAATAAAAAAAGGTTAAACAAAAAAAAATCAGGATTTTTGATACCTGGCGCCATCTTAGAAAAATGCTAACTTTTTCTATGTCATTATGTGAATGTTAGCATGCTAATGTTTTATGCTAGCATTTTAACTAATAAAAAAAGGTTAAACAAAAAAAAAATCAGGATTTTTGATACCTGGCGGCATCTTAGAAAAATGCTAACTTTTTCTATGTCATTATGCGAATGTTAGCATGCTAATGTTTTATGCTAGCATTTTAACTAATAAAAAAATGTTAAACACAAAAATCAAGATTTTTGATACCTGGCGCCATCTTAGAAAAATGCTAACTTTTTCTATGTCATTATGCGAATGTTAGCATGCTAATGTTTTATGCTAGCATTTTAACTAATAAAAAAAGGTTAAACAAAAAAAAATCAGGATTTTTGATACCTGGCGGCATCTTAGAAAAATGCTAACTTTTTCTATGTCATTATGCGAATGTTAGCATGCTAATGTTTTATGCTAGCATTTTAACTAATAAAAAAAGGTTAAACAAAAAAAAAAAAATCTGGATTTTTGATACCTGGCGCCATCTTAGAAAAATGCTAACTTTTTCTATGTCATTATGCGAATGTTAGCATGCTAATGTTTTATGCTAGCATTTTAACTAATAAAAAAAGGTTAAACAAAAAAAAAAATCAGGATTTTTGATACCTGGCGGCATCTTAGAAAAATGCTAAGTTTTTCTATGTCATTATGCGAATGTTAGCATGCTAATGTTTTATGCTAGCATTTTAACTAATAAAAAAATGTTAAACACAAAAATCAAGATTTTTGATACCTGGCGCCATCTTAGAAAAATGCTAACTTTTTCAATGTCATTATGCGAATGTTAGCATGCTAATGTTTTATGCTAGCATTTTAACTAATAAAAAAAGGTTAAACAAAAAAAAAATCAGGATTTTTGATACCTGGCGCCATCTTAGAAAAATGCTAACTTTTTCTATGTCATTATGCGAATGTTAGCATGCTAATGTTTTATGCTAGCATTTTAACTAATAAAAAAAGGTTAAACAAAAAAAAATCAGGATTTTTGATACCTGGCGCCATCTTAGAAAAATGCTAACTTTTTCAATGTCATTATGCGAATGTTAGCATGCTAATGTTTTATGCCAGCATTTTAACTAATTTAATGTTTTTTAAAGACAAAAATCATGACTTTTGATACCTGCCGCCATCTTAGAAGCATGCTTACTTTTTCTATGTCATCATGCTAATGTTAGCATTCTACATTTTTACGGTAGCTTTTTAGCTTGAATGAAGCCTGGTCCAGATGTTCACAGCACAGCTAGCAGGCCCATCAACATTTACAAAGGAATTTTCTACACAATTCACAATAATTGACAGTAAAAACTTTTGAGTTGATTTTGGAGTTTCCAACCTTTGTTGACGTCCTCCTGAGTGAAGCTGCTGATTGGACCTTTGACCGTCACTTTGTCTACACGTCCGTTCTTGCTGAGCAGGACTTGGCCGCTGGGAGGATCTTTGGTCAGAAGGTATCGCAGCTTCAGGACGTCAGAGTCCAAGTCAGAAGCTTTCAGGTTCTGCTCGCTGATCTTGGACGAAGAACCTTTCCAAAACAAAGACAGAAATGTGTCCAGTGTGAGGGAGGATTGTGTGTACGTACATTTTGTTTACAAACATATGTCACAGCAACAGCTGTGACTGTAGGCAACCTCTTATGAACTCCAGAAGATAGCAGGAGGAGCATTTAAAGTTATCTAGCTCTGCATGCACTATAAAATGTCAAGTGTTGCACTTGCAGTCAAGATGTGTACCAGATTTAGTACCAACCCAATCCTGTCGGTACTACCGGGTACTACTACTCATACTGTAGTATTGATATGTTGACTTTTTGTAGACATTTTTATGCTCCAAAATGCTTCATTTGGGCCAAAAATACCATAGCATTGGTATTTACCATAGCATTGGTAAAAAAATTACAAATATATATCCATCCATTCATTATATAAATGTATATATATATATATATATATATATATGCACACACATACAAATGTATATATTTTGTATATATATATATATATATATATATATATATATATATATATATATATATATATATATATATATATATATATATATATATATATATATAAAGATATATACACACACACACATACATACATATATAGTATCAATATATCTACATATAAATAAATACATGCACACACATACAAACCTATATACGTATATATATATAGATACATACATATATACTGTCGGAGGCAGATATTTACATATATCCGAATTTAAGTTGTACTTCTTTTATTTCATAGTCATATTTGAAAACAGCTCGTGTTTTCCATTTCTTCTCTTGCTGCTCTGTCTGCAAGTACGGTAAACTGTGTGTGTTAACCTTGAGTTCTTTGGAATGTGTTATGACTAGCATGTATTTTGGCTAAGAAAGACATGACTGCCAGGGCGGAGGGAGAGGAGAGGGGTTTTGGGGATCGGGACGGCAGACCATTTTGGGCGGCGCAATAGAATGTTCTATGGTTAGACTGGTCTCAAAAAGTATATTTGCAAAGCTTTGAAAATATACAACAAAATACCTATTCTGTCTCTGGTGGTTTTTCAACTCAGCTTTAAGTGTCGTAAAGAGCTTGGGAGCGAATTGTGACTTGAATTCCCTGGGAGGAACAACTGGTCCAAAACGCAACAATTCGCACACACACATACATATATATAGTATATATATATATGCACACACATACAAATGTGTATATGTATATATATATATATATATATATATATATATATATATATATATATAAAGATATATACGCACACATACATATATATATAGTATCTATATATATATATAAATATATGCACACACATACAAACGTATATATATATATATATATATAAAGATACATACATACATACGCACACATACATATATACATATAGTATCTATATATAAATAAATACATGCACACACATACAAACGTATATATATATATATATATATATATTAGGGCTGCAACTAACGATTAATTTGATAATCATTTAATCTGTCGATTATTACTTCGATTAATCAATTAATAATCGGATAAAAGAGACAAACTACATTTGTATCCTGTCCAGTATTTTATTGAA
>NC_084550.2:825000-855000 GCF_033978685.3 Nerophis lumbriciformis
TGACCGTAGGAAGGCTGCCTAAGCAGGGTGAAGAAGATGAGGTGGTCAGGTGTGTGGTGGTCCGTCACGCTGAGAGAAGAGTTGGTGATGACCACACCCGAGTTCTCCTCCACATGGACGCTGCTCACCGACACCACCAGTTCACTTTGATGCTTCACCTGCTGCAGGAACATAGAACATTCCATTCATTGATAGACTCAGGACACGTTGGGGAGACTATGTGAAGACCAAGGACACGTTGGAGAGACTATGTGAAGACCCAGGACACGTTGGAGAGACTATGTGAAGACCCAGGACACGTTTGGGGGACTATGTGAAGACCCAGGACACGTTGGGGAGACTATGTGAAGACCAAGAACACGTTGGGGAGACTATGTGAAGACCCAGGACACGTTGGAGAGACTATGTGAAGACCCAGGACATGTTGAGGAGACTATGTGAAGACCCAGGACACGTTGGAGAGAATATGTGAAGAAGACCCAGGACACGTTGGAGAGACTATGTGAAGACCCAGGACACGTTGGGGAGACTATGTGAAGACCCAGGACACGTTGGAGAGACTATGTGAAGACCCAGGACACGTTGGGGAGACTATGTGAAGACCCAGGACACGTTGGGGAGACTATGTGAAGACCCAGGACACGTTGGAGAGACTATGTGAAGACCCAGGACACGTTTGGGGGACTATGTGAAGACCCAGGACACGTTGGGGAGACTATGTGAAGACCAAGAACACGTTGGGGAGACTATGTGAAGACCCAGGACACGTTGGAGAGACTATGTGAAGACCCAGGACATGTTGAGGAGACTATGTGAAGACCCAGGACACGTTGGAGAGAATATGTGAAGAAGACCCAGGACACGTTGGAGAGACTATGTGAAGACCCAGGACACGTTGGGGAGACTATGTGAAGACCCAGGACACGTTGGAGAGACTATGTGAAGACCCAGGACACGTTGGGGAGACTATGTGAAGACCCAGGACACGTTGGGGAGACTATGTGAAGACCCAGGACACGTTGGAGAGACTATGTGAAGACCCAGGACACGTTGGAGAGACTATGTGAAGACCCAGGACACGTTGGAGAGACTATGTGAAGACCCAGGACACGTTGGGGAGACTATGTGAAGACCCAGGACACGTTGGGGAGACTATGTGAAGACCCAGGACACGTTGGAGAGACTATGTGAAGACCCAGGACACGTTGGGGAGACTATGTGAAGACCCAGGACACGTTGGGGAGACTATGTGAAGACCCAGGACACGTTTGGGAGACTATGTGAAGACCCAGGACACGTTGGGGAGACTATGTGAAGACCCAGGACACGTTGGGGAGACTATGTGAAGACCCAGGACACGTTGGGGAGACTATGTGAAGACCCAGGACACGTTGGAGAGACTATGTGAAGACCCAGGACACGTTGGAGAGACTATGTGAAGACCCAGGACACGTTGGGGAGACTATGTGAAGACCCAGGACACGTTGGAGAGACTATGTGAAGACCCAGGACACGTTGGAGAGACTATGTGAAGACCCAGGACACGTTGGAGAGACTATGTGAAGACCCAGGACACATTGGAGAGACTATGTGAAGACCCAGGACACGTTGGAGAGACTATGTGAAGACCCAGGACACGTTGGGGAGACTATGTGAAGACCCAGGACACGTTGGAGAGACTATGTGAAGACCCAGGACACGTTGGAGAGACTATGTGAAGACCCAGGACACGTTTGGGGGACTATGTGAAGACCCAGGACACGTTGGAGAGACTATGTGAAGACCCAGGACACGTTTGGGAGACTATGTGAAGACCCAGGACACGTTGGAGAGACTATGTGAAGAACCAGGACACGTTGGAGAGACTATGTGAAGACCCAGGACACGTTTGGGGGACTATGTGAAGACCCAGGACACGTTGGGGAGACTATGTGAAGACCAAGGACACGTTGGGGAGACTATGTGAAGACCCAGGACACGTTGGAGAGACTATGTGAAGACCCAGGACACGTTTGGGAGACTATGTGAAGACCCAGGACACGTTGGGGAGACTATGTGAAGACCCAGGACACGTTGGAGAGACTATGTGAAGACCCAGGACACGTTGGGGAGACTATGTGAAGACCCAGGACACGTTTGGGGGACTATGTGAAGACCCAGGACACGTTGGGGAGACTATGTGAAGACCAAGAACACGTTGGGGAGACTATGTGAAGACCCAGGACACGTTGGAGAGACTATGTGAAGACTCAGGACACTTTGGGGAGACTATGTGAAGACCCAGGACACGTTGGAGAGACTATGTGAAGACCCAGGACACGTTGGAGAGACTATGTGAAGACCCAGGACACGTTGGAGAGACTATGTGAAGACCCAGGACACGTTTGGGAGACTATATGAAGACCCAGGACACTTTGGAGAGACTATGTGAAGACCCAGGACACGTTTGGGAGAGACTATGTGAAGACCCAGGACACGTTGGAGAGACTATGTGAAGACCCAGGACACGTTGGGGAGACTATGTGAAGACCCAGGACACGTTGGAGAGACTATGTGAAGACCCAGGACATGTTGAGGAGACTATGTGAAGACCCAGGACACGTTGGAGAGACTATGTGAAGACCCAGGACACGTTGGAGAGACTATGTGAAGACCCAGGACACGTTGGAGAGACTATGTGAAGACCCAGGACACGTTGGAGAGACTATGTGAAGACCCAGGACACGTTGGGGAGACTATGTGAAGACCCAGGACACGTTGGAGAGACTATGTGAAGACCCAGGACACGTTTGGGAGACTATGTGAAGACCCAGGACACGTTGGAGAGACTATGTGAAGACCCAGGACATGTTGAGGAGACTATGTGAAGACCCAGGACACGTTGGAGAGACTATGTGAAGACCCAGGACACGTTGGGGAGACTATGTGAAGACCAAGGACACGTTGGGGAGACTATGTGAAGACCCAGGACACGTTGGAGAGACTATGTGAAGACCCAGGACACGTTGGGGAGACTATGTGAAGACCCAGGACACGTTGGAGAGACTATGTGAAGACCCAGGACACGTTTGGGGGACTATGTGAAGACCCAGGACACGTTGGGGAGACTATGTGAAGACCCAGGACACGTTGGGGAGACTATGTGAAGACCCAGGACACTTTGGGGAGACTATGTGAAGACCCAGGACACGTTTGGGAGACTATGTGAAGACCCAGGACACGTTGGGGAGACTATGTGAAGACCCAGGACACGTTGGGGAGACTATGTGAAGACCCAGGACACTTTGGGGAGACTATGTGAAGACCCAGGACACGTTGGAGGGACTATGTGAAGACCCAGGACACGTTGGAGAGACTATGTGAAGACCCAGGACACGTTGGGGAGACTATGTGAAGACCCAGGACACGTTGGGGAGACTATGTGAAGACCCAGGACACTTTGGGGAGACTATGTGAAGACCCAGGACACGTTTGGGAGACTATGTGAAGACCCAGGACACGTTGGGGAGACTATGTGAAGACCCAGGACACGTTGGGGAGACTATGTGAAGACCCAGGACACTTTGGGGAGACTATGTGAAGACCCAGGACACGTTGGAGAGACTATGTGAAGACCCAGGACACGTTGGAGAGACTATGTGAAGACCCAGGACACGTTGGAGAGACTATGTGAAGACCCAGGACACGTTTGGGAGACTATATGAAGACCCAGGACACTTTGGAGAGACTATGTGAAGACCCAGGACACGTTTGGGAGAGACTATGTGAAGACCCAGGACACGTTGGAGAGACTATGTGAAGACCCAGGACACGTTGGGGAGACTATGTGAAGACCCAGGACACGTTGGAGAGACTATGTGAAGACCCAGGACATGTTGAGGAGACTATGTGAAGACCCAGGACACGTTGGAGAGACTATGTGAAGACCCAGGACACGTTGGAGAGACTATGTGAAGACCCAGGACACGTTGGAGAGACTATGTGAAGACCCAGGACACGTTGGAGAGACTATGTGAAGACCCAGGACACGTTGGGGAGACTATGTGAAGACCCAGGACACGTTGGAGAGACTATGTGAAGACCCAGGACACGTTTGGGAGACTATGTGAAGACCCAGGACACGTTGGAGAGACTATGTGAAGACCCAGGACACGTTGGAGAGACTATGTGAAGACCCAGGACACGTTGGGGAGACTATGTGAAGACCAAGGACACGTTGGGGAGACTATGTGAAGACCCAGGACACGTTGGAGAGACTATGTGAAGACCCAGGACACGTTGGGGAGACTATGTGAAGACCCAGGACACGTTGGAGAGACTATGTGAAGACCCAGGACACGTTGGAGAGACTATGTGAAGACCCAGGACACGTTGGAGAGACTATGTGAAGACCCAGGACACGTTGGAGAGACTATGTGAAGACCCAGGACACGTTGGGGAGACTATGTGAAGACCCAGGACACGTTGGAGAGACTATGTGAAGACCCAGGACACGTTGGAGAGACTATGTGAAGACCCAGGACACGTTGGGGAGACTATGTGAAGACCCAGGACACGTTGGGGAGACTATGTGAAGACCCAGGACACGTTGGGGAGACTATGTGAAGACCCAGGACACGTTTGGGGGACTATGTGAAGACCCAGGACACGTTGGGGAGACTATGTGAAGACCCAGGACACGTTGGGGAGACTATGTGAAGACCCAGGACACGTTGGGGAGACTATGTGAGGACCCAGGACACGTTGGGGAGACTATGTGAAGACCCAGGACACGTTGGAGAGACTATGTGAAGACCCAGGACACGTTGGGGAGACTATGTGAAGACCCAGGACACGTTGGAGAGACTATGTGAAGACCCAGGACACGTTGGGGAGACTATGTGAAGACCCAGGACACGTTGGGGAGACTATGTGAAGACCCAGGACACGTTGGGGAGACTATGTGAAGACCCAGGACACGTTGGGGAGACTATGTGAAGACCCAGGACACGTTGGAGAGACTATGTGAAGACCCAGGACACGTTGGGGAGACTATGTGAAGACCCAGGACACGTTGGAGAGACTATGTGAAGACCCAGGACACGTTGGAGAGACTATGTGAAGACCCAGGACACGTTGGAGAGACTATGTGAAGACCCAGGACATGTTGAGGAGACTATGTGAAGACCCAGGACACGTTGGAGAGACTATGTGAAGACCCAGGACACGTTGGAGAGACTATGTGAAGACCCAGGACACGTTTGGGGGACTATGTGAAGACCCAGGACACGTTGGGGAGACTATGTGAAGACCAAGGACACGTTGGGGAGACTATGTGAAGACCCAGGACACGTTGGAGAGACTATGTGAAGACCCAGGACACGTTGGAGAGACTATGTGAAGACCCAGGACACGTTGGGGAGACTATGTGAAGACCCAGAACACGTTGGAGAGACTATGTGAAGACCCAGGACACGTTGGAGAGACTATGTGAAGACCCAGGACACGTTGGAGAGACTATGTGAAGACCCAGGACATGTTGAGGAGACTATGTGAAGACCCAGGACACGTTGGAGAGACTATGTGAAGACCCAGGACACGTTGGAGAGACTATGTGAAGACCCAGGACACGTTTGGGGGACTATGTGAAGACCCAGGACACGTTGGGGAGACTTTGTGAAGACCAAGGACACGTTGGGGAGACTATGTGAAGACCCAGGACACGTTGGAGAGACTATGTGAAGACCCAGGACACTTTGGAGAGACTATGTGAAGACCCAGGACACGTTTGGGGGACTATGTGAAGACCCAGGACACGTTGGGGAGACTATGTGAAGACCAAGAACACGTTGGGGAGACTATGTGAAGACCCAGGACACGTTGGAGAGACTATGTGAAGACCCAGGACATGTTGAGGAGACTATGTGAAGACCCAGGACACGTTGGAGAGAATATGTGAAGAAGACCCAGGACACGTTGGAGAGACTATGTGAAGACCCAGGACACGTTGGGGAGACTATGTGAAGACCCAGGACACGTTGGAGAGACTATGTGAAGACCCAGGACACGTTTGGGAGACTATGTGAAGACCCAGGACACGTTGGAGAGACTATGTGAAGACCCAGGACATGTTGGAGAGACTATGTGAAGACCCAGGACACGTTGGGGAGACTATGTGAAGACCCAGGACACATTGGGGAGACTATGTGAAGACCCAGGACACGTTGGGGAGACTATGTGAAGACCAAGGACACGTTGGGGAGACTATGTGAAGACCCAGGACACGTTTGGGGGACTATGTGAAGACCCAGGACACGTTGGGGAGACTATGTGAAGACCAAGGACACGTTGGGGAGACTATGTGAAGACCCAGGACACGTTGGAGAGACTATGTGAAGACCCAGGACACGTTGGAGAGACTATGTGAAGACCCAGGACACGTTGGAGAGACTATGTGAAGACCCAGGACACGTTGGAGGGACTATGTGAAGACCCAGGACACGTTGGAGAGACTATATGAAGACCCAGGACACGTTGGAGAGACTATGTGAAGACCCAGGACACGTTGGAGAGACTATGTGAAGACCCAGGACACGTTGGAGAGACTATGTGAAGACCCAGGACACGTTGGAGAGACTATGTGAAGACCCAGGACACGTTGGGGAGACTATGTGAAGACCCAGGACACGTTGGAGAGACTATGTGAAGACCAAGGACACGTTGGGGAGACTATGTGAAGACCCAGGACACGTTGGAGAGACTATGTGAAGACCAAGGACACGTTGGGGAGACTATGTGAAGACCCAGGACACGTTGGGGAGACTATGTGAAGACCCAGGACACGTTGGAGAGACTATGTGAAGACCCAGGACACGTTGGAGAGACTATGTGAAGACCCAGGACACGTTGGAGAGACTATGTGAAGACTCAGGACACGTTTGGGAGACTATGTGAAGACCCAGGACACTTTGGAGAGACTATGTGAAGACCCAGGACACGTTTGGGAGAGACTATGTGAAGACCCAGGACACGTTGGAGAGACTATGTGAAGACCCAGGACACGTTGGGGAGACTATGTGAAGACCCAGGACACGTTGGAGAGACTATGTGAAGACCCAGGACATGTTGAGGAGACTATGTGAAGACCCAGGACACGTTGGAGAGACTATGTGAAGACCCAGGACACGTTGGAGAGACTATGTGAAGACCCAGGACACGTTGGAGAGACTATGTGAAGACCCAGGACACGTTGGAGAGACTATGTGAAGACCCAGGACACGTTGGGGAGACTATGTGAAGACCCAGGACACGTTGGAGAGACTATGTGAAGACCCAGGACACGTTTGGGAGACTATGTGAAGACCCAGGACACGTTGGAGAGACTATGTGAAGACCCAGGACACGTTGGAGAGACTATGTGAAGACCCAGGACACGTTGGGGAGACTATGTGAAGACCAAGGACACGTTGGGGAGACTATGTGAAGACCCAGGACACGTTGGAGAGACTATGTGAAGACCCAGGACACGTTGGGGAGACTATGTGAAGACCCAGGACACGTTGGAGAGACTATGTGAAGACCCAGGACACGTTGGAGAGACTATGTGAAGACCCAGGACACGTTGGAGAGACTATGTGAAGACCCAGGACACGTTGGAGAGACTATGTGAAGACCCAGGACACGTTGGGGAGACTATGTGAAGACCCAGGACACGTTGGAGAGACTATGTGAAGACCCAGGACACGTTGGAGAGACTATGTGAAGACCCAGGACACGTTGGGGAGACTATGTGAAGACCCAGGACACGTTGGGGAGACTATGTGAAGACCCAGGACACGTTGGGGAGACTATGTGAAGACCCAGGACACGTTTGGGGGACTATGTGAAGACCCAGGACACGTTGGGGAGACTATGTGAAGACCCAGGACACGTTGGGGAGACTATGTGAAGACCCAGGACACGTTGGGGAGACTATGTGAGGACCCAGGACACGTTGGGGAGACTATGTGAAGACCCAGGACACGTTGGAGAGACTATGTGAAGACCCAGGACACGTTGGGGAGACTATGTGAAGACCCAGGACACGTTGGAGAGACTATGTGAAGACCCAGGACACGTTGGGGAGACTATGTGAAGACCCAGGACACGTTGGGGAGACTATGTGAAGACCCAGGACACGTTGGGGAGACTATGTGAAGACCCAGGACACGTTGGGGAGACTATGTGAAGACCCAGGACACGTTGGAGAGACTATGTGAAGACCCAGGACACGTTGGGGAGACTATGTGAAGACCCAGGACACGTTGGAGAGACTATGTGAAGACCCAGGACACGTTGGAGAGACTATGTGAAGACCCAGGACACGTTGGAGAGACTATGTGAAGACCCAGGACATGTTGAGGAGACTATGTGAAGACCCAGGACACGTTGGAGAGACTATGTGAAGACCCAGGACACGTTGGAGAGACTATGTGAAGACCCAGGACACGTTTGGGGGACTATGTGAAGACCCAGGACACGTTGGGGAGACTATGTGAAGACCAAGGACACGTTGGGGAGACTATGTGAAGACCCAGGACACGTTGGAGAGACTATGTGAAGACCCAGGACACGTTGGAGAGACTATGTGAAGACCCAGGACACGTTGGGGAGACTATGTGAAGACCCAGAACACGTTGGAGAGACTATGTGAAGACCCAGGACACGTTGGAGAGACTATGTGAAGACCCAGGACACGTTGGAGAGACTATGTGAAGACCCAGGACATGTTGAGGAGACTATGTGAAGACCCAGGACACGTTGGAGAGACTATGTGAAGACCCAGGACACGTTGGAGAGACTATGTGAAGACCCAGGACACGTTTGGGGGACTATGTGAAGACCCAGGACACGTTGGGGAGACTTTGTGAAGACCAAGGACACGTTGGGGAGACTATGTGAAGACCCAGGACACGTTGGAGAGACTATGTGAAGACCCAGGACACTTTGGAGAGACTATGTGAAGACCCAGGACACGTTTGGGGGACTATGTGAAGACCCAGGACACGTTGGGGAGACTATGTGAAGACCAAGAACACGTTGGGGAGACTATGTGAAGACCCAGGACACGTTGGAGAGACTATGTGAAGACCCAGGACATGTTGAGGAGACTATGTGAAGACCCAGGACACGTTGGAGAGAATATGTGAAGAAGACCCAGGACACGTTGGAGAGACTATGTGAAGACCCAGGACACGTTGGGGAGACTATGTGAAGACCCAGGACACGTTGGAGAGACTATGTGAAGACCCAGGACACGTTTGGGAGACTATGTGAAGACCCAGGACACGTTGGAGAGACTATGTGAAGACCCAGGACATGTTGGAGAGACTATGTGAAGACCCAGGACACGTTGGGGAGACTATGTGAAGACCCAGGACACATTGGGGAGACTATGTGAAGACCCAGGACACGTTGGGGAGACTATGTGAAGACCAAGGACACGTTGGGGAGACTATGTGAAGACCCAGGACACGTTTGGGGGACTATGTGAAGACCCAGGACACGTTGGGGAGACTATGTGAAGACCAAGGACACGTTGGGGAGACTATGTGAAGACCCAGGACACGTTGGAGAGACTATGTGAAGACCCAGGACACGTTGGAGAGACTATGTGAAGACCCAGGACACGTTGGAGAGACTATGTGAAGACCCAGGACACGTTGGAGGGACTATGTGAAGACCCAGGACACGTTGGAGAGACTATATGAAGACCCAGGACACGTTGGAGAGACTATGTGAAGACCCAGGACACGTTGGAGAGACTATGTGAAGACCCAGGACACGTTGGAGAGACTATGTGAAGACCCAGGACACGTTGGAGAGACTATGTGAAGACCCAGGACACGTTGGGGAGACTATGTGAAGACCCAGGACACGTTGGAGAGACTATGTGAAGACCAAGGACACGTTGGGGAGACTATGTGAAGACCCAGGACACGTTGGAGAGACTATGTGAAGACCAAGGACACGTTGGGGAGACTATGTGAAGACCCAGGACACGTTGGGGAGACTATGTGAAGACCCAGGACACGTTGGAGAGACTATGTGAAGACCCAGGACACGTTGGAGAGACTATGTGAAGACCCAGGACACGTTGGAGAGACTATGTGAAGACTCAGGACACGTTTGGGAGACTATGTGAAGACCCAGGACACGTTGGAGAGACTATGTCTCCCAGCTGGTCTGGGAACACCTCAGGATCCTCCTGGGAGGAACTGGACCAAGTATCTGGGACTACTTTAGATAGGTGGAACAAAATGGATGGATGGACATATTTATTGAAATGTTTATTGAAATATCTATTTAATAATTTATTTCATTATTTATTTACTTATTTATCCAACTAATTAATTTTCTATTTAATCATCTGTTTATTTATCTCTCTAATTAATTTTCTATTTAATTATTTATCCCCCGAATGAAGTTTCTATTTAATTATCTATGTACTTATTTATTTAATTGTTTATTTACTTATTTATTTAATTGTTTATTTAATTATCTATTTACTTATTTATTTCTCGCTTTAATTAGTTTTCTATTTAATCATCTATTTAATTATTTATCGCTCTAATTAATTTTCTATTTAATCATCTATTTATTTATTTATCTCCCAAATTAATTTTTTATTTAATCAACTATTTAATTATTTATCCCCGAATTAATTTTCTATTTAATTATCTATGTACTTATTTATTTAATTATCTATTTACTTATTTATTAATTGTTTATTTAATTATCTATTTACTTATTTATTAATTGTTTAATTACCTATTTACTTATTTATTGCTTTAATTAGTTTTTTATTTAATCATCTATTTAATTATTTATCGCTCTAATTAATTTTCTATTTAATCATCTATGTATTTATTCATCTCTCTAATTATTTTTCTCTTTAACCAACTATTTAATTATTTATCCCCGAATTAAATTTCTATTTAATTATCTATGTACTTATTTATTTAATTGTTTAATTATCTAATTAATTATCTATGTACTTATTTATTTAATTGTTTAATTATCTATTTACTTATTTATTAAATTGTTCATTTAATTATCTATGTACTTATTTATTTATCGCTTTAATTAATTTTCTATTTAATCATCTATTGATTTATTTATCCCTCTAATTTCTATTTATTTATCTATGTACTTATTTTTTGAATTGTGTATTTAATTATCTATTTACTTATTTATTCATCTCCCTAATTAATGTTCTATTTAATCTTCTATTCATTTATTTATCTCACTAATTAATTTTCTATTTAATCATCTGTTCATTTATTTGTCTCACTAATTATGTATATTTCAATATCTATGTACTTATTTATTGGTTATTTATTAAATATTTAATAATCCATTCACTAATGTATTTGTGTATTAAAAACATTTATACATGAATTATTTCACTATTACATTTCATATTTACTTAGTAATTTATTGATATATTTTCTGATCTATTCATGTATTTCATTATTTATTTACTTATCTATTTATATGATCTTATATATATTTAATTATCAAATTATTTATTTATTAACATATTCATTTAATGACCTATTTAATTATGTTTATGTATTTAGTTATACAAATAGTTATGTATTCATCTATTCAATTATCCATTTATCTATGTAATTATTTATTTACTCGTTTATTTAATTATATATTTAATGATCTATTATTGATCAAATGATGCATTTTATTATGCATTCACTTAATTTTATATTCAATAATTAATTATGTGTAGAAGCTTCATGAATTTATTTTATTCATCAAAATCAGCCATCAAAGTTGGTGGGCGGGGCCAAATAAAAATGTGTTGGGAGTTTCCTCCTCTCCCAGCTCGCTAGCCTCAATCTGAACCTTGGTATTTACCGTGATGACGGACTGGCAGTGTGTCGCGCCTCGCCAAGGAGCAGCGAGAATACCAAGAAGCGCATATGCCAAATTTTCAAAGAGAACGGCCTACGGATCACGATTGAAGCCAACAAGCAAACCGTCAACTTCCTCGACGTCACTTTCAACCTGAGAAATAACAGCTACCAACCATTCACGAAACCCAACACAACACTCCAATACGTGCACCATGACAGCAACCACCCACCCACCACCACGAAAAGAATACCTACCGGAATCAATAAAAGGCTATCGATGCTGTCATCTAGCAAAGCTGAATTTGACCAAGCAACCCCCCCGTACCAAAAAGCCCTTGATGAAAGCGGATACAATTTCACCCTCACCTATGAACCCACGCCAGGAAACCAGCCAAAAAAGAACAGAAAACGAAACGGCATCATCTGGTACAACCCCCCATACAGCAAAAACGTCTCAACGAACATTGGACACAAATTCCTCAATCTGATTGACAAACACTTTCCCAAAGACAACAACCTAAGAAAAGTATTCAACAAGAACAACATTAAATTGAGCTACAGCTGCATGAACAATATACAACAAATCATCTCAAACCACAACAAAACAATTGCAAATGAGCCGTCGACCCCCAGTCAGAGCGACTCCAAAACCAACAAAGCATGTAACTGTCGAAAGAAACCTGATTGCCCCCTCAACGGGGGGTGCTTACAAACATCAGTTGTCTACCAATCTAAGGTAATACGCAAGGACATTAACACATCCGACACATATGTAGGATTAACCGAGGGTGAATTCAAAACCAGATGGAACAATCACAAGGCTTCTTTCAGGAACAAAAACCTGCGAAATACCACAGAACTCAGCAAACACATTTGGGACCTCAAAGACAATAATGTTGAATATTCAATAACATGGCAAATTCTTGCATCCAGCACACCTTACAATAGTGGTAATAAAAGATGCAACCTATGCTTGAAAGAGAAACTGTTTATTATTTACCGTCCAGACCTGTCATCCCTCAACAAGCGCAGCGAAATTGTGACAGCATGCCGCCATAGACGGAAACACCTCCTAGGTAACACATGAGCCAATCACCACGCCCCTACGCCAGCCTGTACCCACCCACTCTGTGCCCTATATAAACCATGGTATGCGAATGCTCCCATTAAAATCTCCTGATGATTGAGGGTACCCCCCCTCATGAAACAGGCCTGTAGAGATGAAATAGTCTTGTGATTTTTTTTTCCCACACATACATATATTGCGCTCTACTACGGTATCGAGCACTATTTTTTGGATAACCTTATTAAGACATATATATATATATATATATATATATATATATATATATATATATATATATATATATATATATATATATATATATATAAAATATCCAAACATGTAGTTTTGTTCTGTCTTAACAAAACCACAAATTAATGTAAGAATATAGTTATTTCTTTATTTGGTACCTGAATTATTCCTGAATGAATATTTATAGTAGTTAGTGAAAATTGTGATTATTTGAAAAATGTTGATATTTCCACAAGCATCTTTGTGAGTACAAATAGAAAAGTAGAAGAAAACTTGACACAAAAAGGAGGATACACTCATCGCCTACACTCTCTGCATCCTGGGGTCACGCCGCACACTCAAGCCTGCTCACCCGTAACATCTGATTATGTATGTAAGGAAAAAAGGAAAATAAACAAACATCCGAAGATACCATTTTTTCTGTCTTAACAAAACTTTTCTCCCCTTTTCTTTATTTGGTACCTGAATTAGTCCTAAATAAAGTTTTATAGTAGTTGTGAAAATTGTGATTATTTGAAAAATGTTGATATGTCTACAGCATCTCTGTAAGTAAAAAGAGTAGAAAACTTGACAAAAAAAAAGGAGGATGCACACATCGCCTACACTCTCTCTGCATCCTGGGGTCACGCCGCAAGCTCAAGCCTGCTCACCCGTAACATCTGATTGTGTGTGTATATATATATATATATATATATATATATATATATATATATATATATACATATATTTAAAATAAATACATAAAATAAGAATAAAACAAAGGAAAAAATGTTAAAATGACAACAAAAAAAAAACATCATATATAATTTTTTCAGTCCTACCAAAACCCAAAAATTAATTTAAGAATATACTTGTTTCTTTATTTGGCACCTGAGTTATTCCTGAATGAATATTAATAGTATTCGTGAAAATTGTGACTATTTGAAAAATGTTGATATGTCCACAGCATCTCTGTGAGTAAAAAGAGTAGAAAACTTGACAAAAAAAAGGAGGATGCACACATCGCCTACACTCTCTCTGCATCCTGGGGTCACGCCGCAAGCTCAAGCCTGCTCACCCGTAACATCTGATTATGTGTGTGTGTGTGTGTGTATATATATATATATATATATATATATATATATATATATATATATGTATGTGTGGGAAAAAAATCACAAGACTATTTCATCTCTACAGGCCTGTTTCATGAGGGGGGGTACCCTCAATCATCAGGAGATTTTAATGGGAGCATTCGCATACCATGGTTTATATAGGGCACAGAGTGGGTGGGTACAGGCTGGCCTAGGGGCGTGGTGATTGGCTCATGTGTTACCTAGGAGGTGTTTCCGTCTGTGGCGGCATGCTGTTACAATTTCGCTGCGCTTGTTGAGGGATGACAGGTCTGGACGGTAAATAATAAACAGTTTCTCTTTCAAGCATAGGTTGCATCTTTTATTACCACTATTGTAAGGTGTGCTGGATGCAAGAATTTGCCATGTTATTGAATATTCAACATTATTGTCTTTGAGGTCCCAAATGTGTTTGCTGAGTTCTGTGGTATTCCGCAGGTTTTGGTTCCTGAAAGAAGCCTTGTGATTGTTCCATCTGGTTTTGAATTCTCCCTCGGTTAATCCTACATATGTGTCGGATGTGTTAATGTCCTTGCGTATTACCTTAGATTGGTAGACAACTGATGTTTGTAAGCACCCCCCGTTGAGGGGGCAATCAGGTTTCTTTCGACAGTTACATCCTTTGTTGGTATTGGAGTCGCTCTGTCTGGGGGTCGACGGCTCATTTGCAATTGTTTTGTTGTGGTTTGAGATGATTTGTCGTATATTGTTCATACAGCTGTAGCTCAATTTAATGTTGTTCTTGTTGAATACTTTTCTTAGGATGTTGTCTTTGGGAAAGTGTTTGTCAATCAGATTGAGGAATTTGTGTCCAATGTTCGTTGAGACGTTTTTGCTGTATGGGGGGTTGTACCAGATGATGTCGTTTCGTTTTCTGTTCTTTTTTGGCTGGTTTCCTGGCGTGGGTTCATAGGTGAGGGTGAAATTGTATCCGCTTTCATCAAGGGCTTTTTGGTACGGGGGGGTTGCTTGGTCAAATGTGCCCTATATAAACCATGGTATGCGAATGCTCCCATTAAAATCTCCTGATGATTGAGGGTACCCCCCCCTCATGAAACAGGCCTGTAGAGATGAAATAGTCTTGTGATTTTTTTCCCACACATACATATATTGCGCTCTACTACGGTATCGAGCACTATTTTTTGGATAACCTTATTAAGACATATATATATATATATATATATATATATATATAATTTTTTTTAAACAAACGACAAACAAAACAAAAAAATCCAAATATTTAGTTTTGTTCTGTCTTAACAAAACCGCAAATTAATTTAAGAATATAGTTATTTCTTTATTTGGTACCTGAATTATTCCTGAAAAAATGAATTTATAGTAGTTGTGAAAATTGGGATTATTTGAAAAATGTTGATATTTCCACAAGCATCTTTGTGAGTACAAATAGAAAAGTAGAAGAAAACTTGACACAAAAAGGAGGATACACTCATCGCCTACACTCTCTGCATCCTGGGGTCACGCCGCAAACTCAAGCCTGCTCACCCGTAACATCTGATTATGTATGTAAGGAAAAAACGAAAATAAACAAACATCCAAAGATACCATTTTTTCTGTCTTAACAAAACTTTTCTCCCCTTTTCTTTATTTGGTACCTGAATTAGTCCTAAATAAAGTTTTATAGTAGTTGTGAAAATTGTGATTATTTGAAAAATGTTGATATGTCTACAGCATCTCTGTAAGTAAAAAGAGTAGAAAACTTGACAAAAAAAAAGGAGGATGCACACATCGCCTACACTCTCTCTGCATCCTGGGGTCACGCCGCAAGCTCAAGCCTGCTCACCCGTAACATCTGATTGTGTGTGTGTATATATATATATATATATATACATATATTTAAAATAAATACATAAAATAAGAATAAAACAAAGGAAAAAACGTTAAAATTACAAAAAAAAAACATCATATAATTTTTTCAATCCTAACAAAACCCAAAAATTAATTTAAGAATATACTTGTTTCTTTATTTGGCACCTGAGTTATTCCTGTATGAATATTAATAGTATTCGTGAAAATTGTGACTATTTGAAAAATGTTGATATGTCTACAGCATCTCTGTAAGTAAAAAGAGTAGAAAACTTGACAAAAAAAAAGGAGGATGCACACATCGCCTACACTCTCTCTGCATCCTGGGGTCACGCCGCAAGCTCAAGCCTGCTCACCCGTAACATCTGATTGTGTGTGTGTATATATATATATATATATATACATATATTTAAAATAAATACATAAAATAAGAATAAAACAAAGGAAAAAACGTTAAAATTACAAAAAAAAAACATCATATCATTTTTTCAATCCTAACAAAACCCAAAAATTAATTTAAGAATATACTTGTTTCTTTATTTGGCACCTGAGTTATTCCTGTATGAATATTATTAGTATTCGTGAAAATTGTGACTATTTGAAAAATGTTGATATGTCTACAGCATCTCTGTGAGTGAAAATAGTAGAAAACTTGACACAAAAAGGTGGATACACACATCGCCTACTCTTTCTGCATCCTGGGGTCACGCCGCAAGCTCAAGCCTGCTCAGCCCTAACAGGTGAACACACCTTAGTGAGTGAAAATGTGGTGAGTGGGTGAAAAGTGGTCACCTGGATGTGGATCTCCACGTCGAAGGCTTCGGTCTGACTCGGTCCATCGCTGACGTAGAAACTGAAGTCGTCTCGCTGACTCTGCTGACCTTCGCTCTGCACGTAGAAGATGTGATCCGAGGACAGGTCGTCTACGGAGAAAGGAGCGTCGGGCGTGATGACCTGGGCGCCGCCCACTGATCCACCTGGACAGGTGGAGAAGATTAGAGCGGGCGTATAATAGAAGTGTGTTATTATCCAACATTATGTTTATATAATATAAAACATATATAATACAAACATATATAATGCAAACATATATAATATAAAACATATAATATAAACGTATATAATACAAACATACATAATATAAAACATACATAATATAAAACATATATAATATAAACGTATATAATACAAACATATATAATATAAAACATATATAATATAAACATATATAATATAAAACATATATAATATAAAACATATATAATATAAACATATAATATAAAACATATAATATAAACATATAATATAAAACATATAATATGAAACATATATAATATAAACATATATAATATAAAACATATAATATAAAACATATAATATAAAACAGATATAATATAAAACATATAATATAAACGTATATAATACAAACATATATAATATAAAACATATATAATATAAAACATATATAAACGTACATAATACAAACATATATAATATAAAACATATATAATATAAACATATATAATACAAACATATATAATATAAAACATAATATAAACGTATATAATACAAACATATAATATAAAACATATATAATATAAAACATATAATACAAACGTATATAATACAAACATATATAATATAAAACATATAATATAAACATATATAATACAAACATATATAATATAAAACATATATAATATAAACATATATAATATAAAACATATATAATATAAAACATATATAATATAAACATATATAATACAAACATATATAATATAAAACATATATAATATAAAACATATATAATATAAACATATAATATAAAACATATAATATGAAACATATATAATATAAACATATATAATATAAAACATATAATATAAAACATATAATATAAAACATATATAATATAAAACATATAATATAAACATATATAATACAAACATATATAATATAAAACATATATAATATAAAACATATATAAACGTACATAATACAAACATATATAATATAAAACATATATAATATAAACATATATAATACAAACATATATAATATAAAACATATATAATATAAAACATATATAATATAAACATATAATATAAAACATATAATATGAAACATATATAATATAAACATATATAATATAAAACATATAATATAAAACATATAATATAAAACATATATAATATAAAACATATAATATAAACGTATATAATACAAACATATATAATATAAAACATATATAAACGTACATAATACAAACATATATAATATAAAACATATATAATATAAACATATATAATACAAACATATATAATATAAAACATATATAATATAAACATATATAATATAAACATATATAATACAAACATATATAATATAAAACATATATAATATAAAACATATATAATATAAACATATATAATATAAAACATATATAATATAAAACATATATAATATAAACATATATAATACAAACATATATAATATAAAACATATATAATATAAAACATATATAATATAAACATATAATATAAAACATATAATATGAAACATATATAATATAAACATATATAATATAAAACATATAATATAAAACATATAATATAAAACATATATAATATAAAACATATAATATAAACGTATATAATACAAACATATATAATATAAAACATATATAAACGTACATAATACAAACATATATAATATAAAACATATATAATATAAACATATATAATACAAACATATATAATATAAAACATATATAATATAAACATATATAATATAAACATATATAATACAAACATATATAATATAAAACATATATAATATAAAACATATATAATATAAACATATATAATATAAAACATATATAATATAAAACATATATAATATAAACATATATAATACAAACATATATAATATAAAACATATATAATATAAAACATATATAATATAAACATATAATATAAAACATATAATATGAAACATATATAATATAAACATATATAATATAAAACATATAATATAAAACATATATAATATAAAACATATAATATAAACGTATATAATACAAACAAATATAATATAAAACATATATAAACGTACATAATACAAACATATATAATATAAAACATATATATAATATAAACATATATAATACAAACATATATAATATAAAACATATATAATATAAAACATATATAATATAAACATATAATATAAAACATATAATATGAAACATATATAATATAAACATATATAATATAAAACATATAATATAAAACATATAATATAAAACATATACAATATAAAACATATAATATAAACGTATATAATACAAACATATATAATATAAAACATATATAAACGTACATAATACAAACATATATATAATATAAAACATATATAATATAAACATATATAATACAAACATATATAATATAAAACATATATAATATAAACATATATAATACAAACATATATAATATAAAACATATATAATATAAACATATAATATGAAACATATAATATGAAACATATATAATATAAACATATATAATATAAAACATATAATATAAACGTATATAATACAAACAAATATAATATAAAACATATATAAACGTACATAATACAAACATATATAATATAAAACATATATAATATAAACATATATAATACAAACATATATAATATAAAACATATATAATATAAAACATATATAATATAAACATATAATATAAAACATATAATATGAAACATATATAATATAAACATATATAATATAAAACATATAATATAAAACATATAATATAAAACATATATTATATAAAACATATAATATAAACGTATATAATACAAACATATATAATATAAAACATATATAATATAAAACATATATAAACGTACATAATACAAACATATATAATATAAAACATATATAATATAAACATATATAATACAAACATATATAATATAAAACATATATAATATAAAACATATATAATATAAAAATATAATATAAAACATATAATATGAAACACATATAATATAAACATATATAATATAAAACATATAATATAAACGTATATAATACAAACATATATAATATAAAACATATATAATATAAAACATATATAAACGTACATAATACAAACATATATAATATAAAACATATATAATATAAACATATATAATACAAACATATATAATATAAAACATATATAATATAAAACATATAATATAAACGTATATAATACAAACATATATAATATAAAACATATATAAACGTACATAATACAAACATATATAATATAAAACATATATAATATAAACATATATAATACAAACATATATAATATAAAACATATAATATAAACGTATATAATACAAACATATATAATATAAAACATATATAAACGTATATAATACAAACATATATAATATAAAACATATATAATATAAACATATATAATACAAACATATATAATACAAACATGTATAATATAAAACATATAATATAAACGTATATAATACAAACATATATAATATAAAACATATATAATATAAAACATATATAATATAAAACATATAATATAAACGTATATAATACAAACATGTATAATATAAAACATATAATATAAACGTATATAATACAAACATATATAATATAAAACATATATAATATAAAACATATATAATGTTTATAATGTATAACTCTCACCTGGTTTGGTGTTTTCAATGAAGCCGTACTTGGGGGGGCGGAGCAACCACACCTGCAGGTTCTTCCTGGGCGTGTCCTGCTCCGATACGCTGATGTGATTGGTCGACAGCTGCACACGACCTCCTTCTTGCACCTGCCCACCAAAGAACTACACCACATTAGCCATCAACAACTAAATACCTCCGATTACAACTAACTAGCAGCACTCGTGCAGCCTGGTGACGCTACCACTAATGTGTCGGCAAGTCACGGTTGTCTCCGAGAATTTGGTGGTTTTGTGCTTATTGGCAATCGAAGATCACGACAGGCTGGATTTCATCCGTCCCAAAAGTGAACCATAGCTCTGTCGCAATGGCAGCACTCGTGCAGCCTCGACGGCGCTACAACTAATGTTTTGGCAAGTCACGGTTCTCTACAGAAAGTTGGTGGTTTTGTGGTTATTGACAATTGAAGATCACCACAGGTTGGATTTCATCTGTCCCAAATGTGAACCACAGCTCTCTAGCAATGGTAGCACTCGTGCAAACTTGTGGCGCTACCGCTAATATTTTTGCAAGTCACGGTTGTCTCCAAATAGGTGGTGGTTTTAAGTTATTGACAATCGAAGATCACGACAGGTTGGATTTCATCTGTACGAAAAGTGAACCATAGCTCTGTCGCAATGGCAGCACTCGTGCAGCCTCGACGGCGCTACAACTAATGTTTTGGCAAGTCATGGTTCTCTACAGAAACTTGGTGGTTTTGTGGTTATTGACAATCGAAGATCACGACAGGTTGGATTTCATCTGTCCCAAAAGTGAACCATAGCTCTGTTGCAATGGCAGCACTCGTGCAGCCTTGTGAAGTTAGCGCTAATGTTTTGGCAAGTAATGGTGGCCGACAAAAAGTTGGTGGTTTTGTGCTTATTGATAATGAAGATCACGACAGGCATTTGTCCCAAAAGTGAACCACAGCTCTGTAGCAATGGCAGCACTCGTGCACACGACCACCACCTCCATGCTCGGCTGGAGACGAGACAGATTGTGTTGGCAGATGTTTGCACCATGCTGCTGCACACTGACTACTCTGAAGTGTATTTCTATAGATGTTAAAGAAAGGAGGACCTTTATGGCTCCGCCCACGCTGACCACGGGCACAGGTGTGTGCACAGGTGTGATGGTGATGGTGACCATCTGGTTGTCAAGGCGATGGTTGTCAGAGTCGTACACCACCAAGTGGAAGACGTCCGTGACCGGCTGGTCGCCCGTCTCTAACGTGGTGACGTAACTGTGGACAGGACAACATGCTGAAACCTGAAACCACTCCTCTACTAAATACTACTACTATTACTCAGTACTAGATACTACTACTATTACTTAGTACTAAATACTACTACTATTACTCAGTACTAGATACTACTACTATTACTTAGTACTAAATACTACTAACATTACTCAGTAATAAATACTACTACTTTACTCAGTACTACATACTACTAACATTACTCAGTAATAAATACTACTACTATTACTTAGTACTAAATACTACTAACATTACTCAGTAATAAATACTACTACTTTACTCAGTACTAGATACTACTACTTTACTCAGTACTATATACAACCACTTTACTCAGTACTAGATACTACTACTATAACTCAGTACTACATTTTACTACTATTACTCAGTACTACATACTACTACTATGACTCAGCACTAGATACGACTACTTTACTCAGTACTAGATACTACTACTATTACTCAGTACTAGATACTACTACTATTACTTAGTACTAAATACTACTACTATTACTCAGTACTAGATACTACTACTATTACTTAGTACTAAATACTACTAACATTACTCAGTAATAAATACTACTACTTTACTCAGTACTACATACTACTAACATTACTCAGTAATAAATACTACTACTATTACTTAGTACTAAATACTACTAACATTACTCAGTAATAAATACTACTACTTTACTCAGTACTAGATACTACTACTTTACTCAGTACTATATACAACCACTTTACTCAGTACTAGATACTACTACTATAACTCAGTACTACATTTTACTACTATTACTCAGTACTACATACTACTACTATGACTCAGCACTAGATACTACTACTTTACTCAGTACTAGATACTACTACTATCACTCAGTACTACATACGACCACTTTACTCAGTACTAGATACTACTACTATTACTCAGCACTAGATACTACTACTTTACTCAGTACTAGATACTACTACTATCACTCAGTACTACATACGACCACTTTACTCAGTATTAGATACTACTACTATTACTCAGTACTACATTTTACTACTATTACTCAGTACTACATACTACTACTATGACTCAGTACTAGATACTACTAACATTACTCAGTACTAAATACTACTACTATTACTCAGTACTAAATACTACTACTATTACTCAGTACTAGATACTACTACTTTACTCAGTACTAGATACTACTACTATTACTCAGTACTACATACTACTAACATTACTCAGTACTAGATACTACTACTTTACTCAGTACTACATACAACCACTTTACTCAGTACTAGATACTACTACTATTACTCAGTACTAGATACGACCACTCTACTCAGTACTACATACTACTACTATTACTCAGTACTAAATACTACTACTTTACTCAGTACTAGATACTACTACTATTACTCAGTACTACATACAACCACTTTACTCAGTACTAGATACTACTACTATTACTCAGTACTAAATACTACCACTTTACTCAGTACTAGATACTACTAATACTCAGTACTACATACTACTACTTTACTCAGTACTAGATACTACTACTCAGTACTACACACTACTACTTTACTCAGTACTAAATACTACTACTTTTACTCAGTACTAAATACTACTACTATTACTCAGTACTAAATACTACTACTATTACTCAGTACTACATACTACTACTATTACTCAGTACTAGATACTACTACTTTACTCAGTACTAGATACTACTACTATTAATCGGTACCAGATACTACTACTTTACTCAGTACTAGATACTACTACTATTACTCAGTACTAGATACTACTACTTTACTCAGTGCTAGATACTACTACTATTACTCAGTACCAGATACTACTACTTTACTCAGTACTACATACTACTACTATTAACAGTACTAGATACTACTACCACTACTCATTACTAGATACTACTATTATTACTCAGTACTAGATATTACTACCATTACTCAGTACTATATACTACTAACATTAATTAGTATTAGATACTACTACTATTACTCAGTATTACATACTACTACTATTACACAGTACTATATACTACTGCTATTACTCAGTACTACATACTACTATTACTCAGTACTAGATACTACTACTATTACTCGATACTACTACCATTACTCAGTACTCAGTAATTACTAACATTAATTAGTATTAGATACGACTACTTTACTCAGTACTACATACTACTACTATTACTCAGTACTGGATACTACTACTATTACTCAGTACTACATACTACTACTATTACTCATTACTAGATACTACTGCCATTACGCAGTACTAGATACTACTACCATTACTCAGTACTAGATAGGACAGCTGTATATAAAGCTGTCAAGACTGGCAATCAATCAATCCACCAAAGTTTATTAATATAGCCCTAAATCACAAGTGTCTCAAAGGGCTGACTAGATAGGACAGCTGTAGATAGAACTGTCAAAACTAGATAGTACAGCTGTCAAGACTAGAGGACAGTTAATGATAGCGCTGTCAAGACTAGATAGGACAGGTGTAGATAGAGCTGTCAAAACTAGATAGGACAGCTGTAGGTATAGCTGTCAAGACTAGATAGGACAGATGTAGATAGAGCTGTCAAGACTAGATAGAACAGCTGTAGATAGAGCTGTCAAAACTAGATAGGACAGCTGTAGGTATAGCTGTCAAGACTAGATAGGACACTAGGTAGGACAGCTGTATATAGAGCTGTCAAGACTAGAAAAAACAGGTGTAGATGGAGCTGTCAAGACTAGAGGGGACAGCTGTAGATAGAGCAGTCAATACTAGCTAAAACAGGTGTAGATAGAGCTGTCAAGACTAGATAGGACAGCTGTAAATAGAGCTGTCAGGACTAGAGGACAGTTATGGATAGAGATGTCAAGACTAGATAGGACAGCTGTAGATATAGGTGTCAAGACTAAATAGGACAGCTGTAAATAGAGCTGTCAAGACGAGAGGACAGTTATGGATAGAGCTGTCAAGACTAGATAGGACAGTTATGGATAGAGATGTCAAGACGAGAGGACAGTTATGGATAGAGCTGTCAAGACTAGATAGGACAGTTATGGATAGAGATGTCAAGACTAGATAGGACAGCTGTAGATATAGGTGTCAAAACTAGATAGTACAGCTGTAAATAGAGCTGTCAAGACGAGAGGACAGTTAAAGATAGAGCTGTCAAGACTAGATAGGACAGTTATGGATAGAGATGTCAAGACGAGAGGACAGTTATGGATAGAGCTGTCAAGACTAGATAGGACAGTTATGGATAGAGATGTCAAGACTAGATAGGACAGCTGTAGTTATAGGTGTCAAGACTAAATAGGACAGCTGTAAATAGAGCTGTCAAGACGAGAGGACAGTTAAAGATAGAGCTATCAAGACTAGATAGGACAGTTATGGATAGAGATGTCAAGACTAGATAGGACAGCTGTAGATATAGGTGTCAAGACTAAATAGGACAGCTGTAAATAGAGCTGTCAAGACGAGAGGACAGTTAAAGATAGAGCTGTCAAGACTAGATAGGACAGTTATGGATAGAGATGTCAAGACTAGATAGGACAGCTGTAGATATAGGTGTCAAGACTAAGTAGGACAGCTTTAGATAGAGCTGGCAAGCCTTTATAGAACAGCTGTAGACAGAGCTAGCAATACTAAATGGGACAGTTAATTACAGCGCTACCAAGGCTAGATAGGACAATTACACATAGAGCTAACAAGACTAGATAGGGCAGCTGTAGATAGAGGTGTCAAGACCAGATAGGCCCGTAAAGATATGCTGTCATGGCTAGATAAAACAGTTAAAGATAGAGTTGTCAAGACTAGATAGGAGAGATGAAGATAGAGCTGCCAAGACTACTTAGGCCCATAAAGATATGCTGTCAAGACTAGATAAAACAGTTAAAGATAGAGCTGTCAAGACTAGATAAAGGTGTCAAGACTAGATAGGAGAGTTAAAGATAGAGCTACCAGGATGAGATAGGACAGTTGCAGATATGGGTGTCAAGACTAGATAGGCCCGTAAAGATAGGACTGTCTAGACTAGATAGGACAGTTAAAGATAGAACTGTCTAGACTAGATAGGACAGTTAAAGATAGGACTGTCTAGACTAGATAGGACAGTTAAAGATAGCACTGTCTAGACGAGATAGGACAGTTAAAGATAGGACTGTCTAGACGAGATAGGACAGTTGTGTGTGTGTGTGTGTGTTGACCTGATGGTGTTGAGGTTGATGTCCTCCATGGTGAAGGTGGAGAACTCTGTGAGTGTTTGAGGTTGATGCTGACTGAGAGTCCTGGTCAACACTCCATACATGGGCACTGACACCAGCTGCACTCTCACCTCATCATCTGATGAACTCGTGTCCTAACACACACACACACACACACACACACATCACAACATATGATGACATCATGTCCTAGCACACACACACACACACACACACATCACAACATATGATGACCTCATGTCCTAGCACACACACACGCACACACACACACACACACACACACACACACACACACACACACACACACACACACACACACACACACACACACCACAACATATGATGACCTCATGTCCTAGCACAGACACACACACACACACACACACACACACACACACACACACACACACACACACACATCACAACATATGATGACCTCGTGTCCTAGCACACACACACACACACACACACACATCACAACATATGATGACCTCGTGTCCTAGCACACACACACACACACACACACACACACACATAATAATCACAACATATGATGAGGATTAGGATTATAATTATGTTTATGATTATGATATTGAATGATTATGATTACGATTATGATGATGTTTATGATTATGATTACAATTATGTTTGATTATGATTACGATTATGTTTATGATCGTGATTACGATTATGATTATGTTTATGATTACGATTATGTTTATGATTACGATCACGGTTATGATTATGTTTATGATTACAATTATGTTAATTATTATGTTTATGATCGTGATTACGATTATGATCGTGATTACGATTATGTTTATGATTACGATTATGTGTATAATTATGTCTATGATTACAATTATGATTATGTTTATGATTATGTTTATGATTATAATTATGTTTATGATTATGCTTATGATCGTGATTATGATAATGTTTATGATTACGTTTATGATTATGTTTATGATTACGTTCATGTTTATGATCGTGATTATGATTATGATCATGTTTATGATCGTGATTAGGATTATATTTATGATTATGATTAAGTTTATGATTATGTTTATGATTACGTTTATGATCGTGATTACGATTATGATTAAGTTTATGATTATGTTTATGATCATGATTACGATTATGTTCATGATTATGTTTATGATTACGATTATGATTATGTATATGATTATGTTTATGATTATGCTTATGATTATGTTTATGATTATGATCGTGATTATGATTATGTTTATGATTACGTTTATGATTATGTTTATGATTACGTTCATGTTTATGATCGTGATTATGATTACGATCATGTTTATGATCGTGATTACGATTATATTTATGATTATGATTAAGTTTATGATTATGTTTATGATTACGTTTATGATCGTGATTACGATTATGATTAAGTTTATGATTATGTTTATGATCATGATTACGATTATGTTCATGATTATGTTTATGATTACGATTATGATTATGTTTATGATTATGATCGTGATGATTATGTTTATGATTACGTTTATGATCGTGATTACGATTATGATTATGTTTATGATTATGTTTATGATCATGATTACGATTATGTTCATGATTATGTTTATGATTACGATTATGATTATGTTTATGATTATGTTTATGATTATGATCGTGATTATGATTATGTTTATGATTACGATTATGACTACGATAATGATGATGATCACAATTATGAAGAATACGACGATGATGATTACGATTATGTTTACAATTATGATTACGATGATGATCATGATAATGATGATTATGATAATGATAATTATGATTATTTATGATGATGATGATGATGATTATGATTAGGATTATGATGACTATGATCACGATGATGATTATGAATAATGATGCAAGGCCTCACAGTGTAGGCCAGGTGTGAGCGTCTGATGACCGTGCTGCTTCTCTTGCCCACTTCCAGGGAGAGACTGGAGGCGGGGTCTCGCTGCGGCCCGTCGTCACGGGCGCCCGACACCGCCACCCGCACCACTGTGGTTGCCATGGCGATGCCGTCGCTGACAGAGAAGGTGATGGCGTCTTCCTGGCTGGAGAGCCCGGCGTGGCGATACAGCAGATTGTTGTGCGTGACATCACTGAAGGTGAAGACGTCACCTGGAGGGCAGAGAAACATGCAATTAACTTCCTGTTGTACTCTCAACTTCCTGTTTGTCTCGTCAGAACTTCCCGTTTGTGTCATCAGTCATAACTTCCTGTTTGTGTCATCATAACTTCCTGTTTGTGTCATCAATCATAACTTCCGGTTTGTGTCATAACTTCCTGTTTGTGTCGTCATAACTTCCTGTTTGTGTCATCATAACTTCCTGTTTGTGTCATCAATCATAACTTCCCGTTTGTGTCATAACTTCCTGTTTTTGTTGTCATAATTTCCTGTTTGTGTCATCAGTCATAACTTCCTGTTTGTGTCGTCATAACTTCCTGTTTGTGTCTTCAATCGTAACTTCCAGTTTTTGTCATCATAACTTCCTGTTTGTGTCATCAGTCATAACTTCCTGTTTGTGTCATCAGTCATAACTTCCTGTTTGTGTCGTCATAACTTCCTGTTTGTGTCTTCAATCGTAACTTCCTGTTTTTGTCATCATAACTTCCTGTTTGTGTCATCAGTCATAACTTCCTGTTTGTGTCGTCATAACTTCCTGTTTGTGTCTTCAATCGTAACTTCCTGTTTTTGTCATCATAACTTCCTGTTTGTGTCATCAGTCATAACTTCCTGTTTGTGTCATCAGTCATAACTTCCTGTTTGTCTCATCAGTCATAACTTCCTGTTTGTGTCGTCATAACTTCCTGTTTGTGTCTTCAATCGTAACTTCCTGTTTTTGTCATCATAACTTCCTGTTTGTGTCATCAGTCATAACTTCCTGTTTGTGTCATCAGTCATAACTTCCTGTTTGTGTCGTCATAACTTCCTGTTTGTGTCTTCAATCGTAACTTCCTGTTTTTGTCATCATAACTTCCTGTTTGTGTCATCAGTCATAACTTCCTGTTTGTGTCTTCAATCATAACTTCCTGTTTGTGTCGTCATAACTTCCTGTTTGTGTCTTCAATCGTAACTTCCTGTTTTTGTCATCATAACTTCCTGTTTGTGTCATCAGTCATAACTTCCTGTTTGTGTCATCAGTCATAACTTCCTGTTTGTCTCATCAGTCATAACTTCCTGTTTGTGTCGTCATAACTTCCTGTTTGTGTCTTCAATCGTAACTTCCTGTTTTTGTCATCATAACTTCCTGTTTGTGTCATCAGTCATAACTTCCTGTTTGTGTCATCAGTCATAACTTCCTGTTTGTGTCGTCATAACTTCCTGTTTGTGTCTTCAATCGTAACTTCCTGTTTTTGTCATCATAACTTCCTGTTTGTGTCATCAGTCATAACTTCCTGTTTGTGTCATCAGTCATAACTTCCTGTTTGTGTCGTCATAACTTCCTGTTTGTGTCTTCAATCGTAACTTCCTGTTTTTGTCATCATAACTTCCTGTTTGTGTCATCAGTCATAACTTCCTGTTTGTGTGGTCATAACTTCCTGTTTGTGTCATCAATCATAACTTCCTGTGTGTGT
>NC_084550.2:860000-882500 GCF_033978685.3 Nerophis lumbriciformis
GTGTCGAGTGATGATGTGATGGTGTTGAGTGATGATGTGATGGTGTTCAGTGACGACGTGATGGTGTTCAGTGACGACGTGATGGTGTCGAGTGATGATGTGATGGTGTTGAGTGATGATGTGATGGTGTTGAGTGATGATGTTGAGTGATGATGTGATGGTGTTGAGTGATGATGTTGAGTGATGATGTCATGGTGTTGAGTGATGATGTTGAGTGATGATGTCATGGTGTTGAGTGATGATGTTCAGTGATGATGTGATGGTGTTCAGTGATGATGGGATGGTGTTGAGTGATGATGTTGAGTGATGATGTCATGGTGTTGAGTGATGATGTGATGGTGTTGAGTGATGATGTGATGGTGTTGAGTGATGATGTTCAGTGATGATGTGATGGTGTTCAGTGATGATGGGATGGTGTTGAGTGATGATGTTGAGTGATGATGTGATGGTGTTGAGTGATGGTGTTCAGTGATGATGGGATGGTGTTGAGTGATGATGTGATGGTGTTGAGTGATGATGGGATGGTGTTGAGTGATGATGTGATGGTGTTGAGTGATGATGTGATGGTGTTGAGTGATGATGTGATGGTGTTGAGTGATGATGTGATGGTGTTGAGTGATGATGTGATGGTGTTGAGTGATGATGGGATGGTGTTGAGTGATGATGTGATGGTGTTGAGTGATGATGTCATGGTGTTGAGTGATGGTGTTGAGTGATGATGTGATGGTGTTGAGTGATGATGTTGAGTGATGATGTGATGATGTTGAGTGATGATGTTGAGTGATGATGTCACCTATGAAGGAGTACTGGTAGAGTTCCTGCAGGTGTGAAGGAAACCTAGGAGGTCTGTAGAGGATCTTGTGCTGGTCCACGTCTGCCTGACTGAAATGTTGGACTGACACATGTGGTCTCTCTTGGTGCTCGATGGTTCCTGCAAGGTGGACAACCTTCTAGAACATGGACCTTCTTCACCATCTAAACACCATACTATGGAACCATATGTGGAACCATACTATGGAACCATACTATGGAACCATACTATGGAACCATGTGTGGAATCATACTATGGGACCATATGTGGAACCATACTATGGAACCATGTGTGGAATCATAATATGGAACCACACTATGGGACCATATGTGGAACCATACTATAGAACCATGTGTGGAATCATAATATGGAACCATACTATGGGACCATATGTGGAACCATACAATAGAACCATGTGTGGAATCATAATATGGAACCATACTATGGGACCATATGTGGAACCATACTATGGAACCATGTGTGGAATCATAATATGGAACCATACTATGGGACCATATGTGGAACCATACTATAGAACCATGTGTGGAATCATACTATGGAACCATATGTGGAACCATACTATGGAACCATGTGTGGAATCATACTATGGAACCATGTGTGGAATCATACTATGGAACCATGTGTGGAACCATACTATGGAACCATGTGTGGAATCATACTATGGAACCATAATATGGAACCATACTATGGAACCATGTGTGGAATCATACTATGGAACCATACTATGGAACCATATGTGGAACCATACTATGGAACCATGTGTGGAATCATACTATGGAACCATACTATGGAACCATACTATGGAACCATGTGTGGAATCATACTATGGAACCATACTATGGAACCACATGTGGAACCATACTATGGAACCATGTGTGGAATCATACTATGGAACCATGTGTGGAATCATACTATGGAACCATATGTGGAACCATACTATGGAACCATGTGTGGAATCATACTATGGAACCATGTGTGGAATCATACTATGGAACCATACTATGGAACCATGTGTGGAACCATACTATGGAACCATGTGTGGAATCATACTATGGAACCATGTGTGGAATCATACTATGGAACCATACTATGGAACCATGTGTGGAACCATACTATGGAACCATGTGTGGAATCATACTATGGAACCATATGTGGAACCATACTATGGAACCATGTGTGGAATCATACTATGGAACCATGTGTGGAATCATACTATGGAACCATACTATGGAACCATGTGTGGAACCATACTATGGAACCATGTGTGGAATCATACTATGGAACCATATGTGGAACCATACTATGGAACCATGTGTGGAATCATACTATGGAACCATACTATGGGACCATATGTGGAACCATACTATAGAACCATACTATGGAACCATACTATGGGACCATATGTGGAACCATACTATAGAACCATACTATGGAACCATACTATGGGACCATATGTGGAACCATACTATGGAACCATATGTGGAACCATACTATGGAACCATGTGTGGAATCATACTATGGAACCATGTGTGGAATCATACTATGGAACCATACTATGGAACCATATGTGGAACCATACTATGGAACCATATGTGGAACCATACTATGGAACCATGTGTGGAATCATACTATGGAACCATGTGTGGAATCATACTATGGAACCATACTATGGAACCATATGTGGAACCATACTATGGAACCATGTGTGGAATCATACTATGGAACCATACTATGGAACCATATGTGGAACCATACTATGGAACCATGTGTGGAATCATAATATGGAACCATACTATGGAACCATGTGTGGAATCATACTATGGAACCATACTATGGAACCATATGTGGAACCATACTATGGAACCATGTGTGGGATCATAATATGGAACCATACTATGGAACCATATGTGGAACCATACTATGGAACCATGTGTGGAATCATACTATGGAACCATACTATGGAACCATATGTGGAACCATACTATGGAACCATGTGTGGAATCATACTATGGAACCATGTGTGGAATCATACTATGGAACCATACTATGGAACCATATGTGGAACCATACTATGGAACCATGTGTGGAATCATACTATGGAACCATGTGTGGAATCATACTATGGAACCATACTATGGAACCATGTGTGGAACCATACTATGGAACCATGTGTGGAATCATACTATGGAACCATGTGTGGAATCATACTATGGAACCATACTATGGAACCATGTGTGGAACCATACTATGGAACCATGTGTGGAATCATACTATGGAACCATATGTGGAACCATGCTATGGAACCATGTGTGGAATCATACTATGGAACCATGTGTGGAATCATACTATGGAACCATACTATGGAACCATGTGTGGAACCATACTATGGAACCATGTGTGGAATCATACTATGGAACCATATGTGGAACCATACTATGGAACCATGTGTGGAATCATACTATGGAACCATACTATGGGACCATATGTGGAACCATACTATAGAACCATACTATGGAACCATACTATGGGACCATATGTGGAACCATACTATGGAACCATATGTGGAACCATACTATGGAACCATGTGTGGAATCATACTATGGAACCATGTGTGGAATCATACTATGGAACCATACTATGGAACCATATGTGGAACCATACTATGGAACCATGTGTGGAATCATACTATGGAACCATGTGTGGAATCATACTATGGAACCATACTATGGAACCATGTGTGGAACCATACTATGGAACCATATGTGGAACCATACTATGGAACCATATGTGGAACCATACTATGGAACCATGTGTGGAATCATACTATGGAACCATGTGTGGAATCATACTATGGAACCATACTATGGGACCATATGTGGAACCATACTATGGAACCATGTGTGGAATCATACTATGGAACCATGTGTGGAATCATACTATGGAACCATACTATGGAACCATGTGTGGAACCATACTATGGAACCATGTGTGGAATCATACTATGGAACCATATGTGGAACCATACTATGGAACCATGTGTGGAATCATACTATGGAACCATACTATGGGACCATATGTGGAACCATACTATAGAACCATACTATGGAACCATACTATGGGACCATATGTGGAACCATACTATGGAACCATATGTGGAACCATACTATGGAACCATGTGTGGAATCATACTATGGAACCATGTGTGGAATCATACTATGGAACCATACTATGGAACCATATGTGGAACCATACTATGGAACCATGTGTGGAATCATACTATGGAACCATGTGTGGAATCATACTATGGAACCATACTATGGAACCATGTGTGGAACCATACTATGGAACCATATGTGGAACCATACTATGGAACCATATGTGGAACCATACTATGGAACCATGTGTGGAATCATACTATGGAACCATGTGTGGAATCATACTATGGAACCATACTATGGAACCATATGTGGAACCATACTATGGAACCATGTGTGGAATCATACTATGGAACCATGTGTGGAATCATACTATGGAACCATACTATGGAACCATGTGTGGAACCATACTATGGAACCATGTGTGGAATCATACTATGGAACCATGTGTGGAATCATACTATGGAACCATACTATGGAACCATGTGTGGAATCATACTATGGAACCATATGTGGAACCATACTATGGAACCATGTGTGGAATCATACTATGGAACCATACTATGGGACCATATGTGGAACCATACTATAGAACCATACTATGGAACCATACTATGGGACCATATGTGGAACCATACTATGGAACCATGTGTGGAACCATACTATGGGACCATACTATGAAACCATACAATGGAACCATACGTGGAACACACTTGTCTCCCAGGCAACAGCCTGACAGGAGGGCGGAGCCTTGACAGGAAGTCCATTCAAGACTTCCTGTTACGTTAGGAACCAAACATGAATACACTTTAGAGTAGTCAGAGTACAGCTTGGACTCGCAACACACACAAGTTGGGAAGGAAGGAAGATAGGGAGGAGGGAAGGAAGATAGGGAGGAAGGAAGGAAGATAGGGAGGAGGGAAGGAAGATAGGGAGGAGGGAAGGAAGATAGGGAGGAAGGAAGGAAGATAGGGAGGAGGGAAGGAAGATAGGGAGGAGGGAAGGAATATAGGGAGGAGGGAAGGAAGATAGGGAGGAGGGAAGGAGGATAGGGAGGAGGGAAGGAAGATAGGGAGGAGGGAAGGAAAATAGGGAGGAGGGAAGGAAGATAGGGAGGGGGAAGGAAGATAGGGAGGAGGGAAGGAAAATAGGGTGGAGGGAAGGAAGATAGGGAGGAAGGAAGGAAGATAGGGAGGAGGGAAGGAAGATAGGGAGGAGGGAAGGAAGATAGGGAGGAGGGAAGGAAAATAGGGAGGAGGGAAGGAAGATAGGGAGGGGGAAGGAAGATAGGGAGGAGGGAAGGAAAATAGGGTGGAGGGAAGGAAGATAGGGAGGAAGGAAGGAAGATAGGGAGGAGGGAAGGAAGGAAGATAGGGAGGAGGGAAGGAAGATAGGGAGGAGGGAAGGAAAATAGGGTGGAGGGAAGGAAGATAGGGAGGAAGGAAGGAAGATAGGGAGGAGGGAAGGAAGATAGGGAGGAGGGAAGGAAAATAGGGTGGAGGGAAGGAAGATAGGGAGGAGGGAAGGAAGATAGGGAGGAGGGAAGGAAGATAGGGAGGAGGGAAGGAAGATAGGGAGGAAGGAAGGAAGATAGGGAGGAGGGAAGGAAGATAGGGAGGAGGGAAGGAAGATAGGGAGGAGGGAAGGAAGATAGGGAGGAGGGAAGGAAGATAGGGAGGAGGGAAGGAAAATAGGGTGGAGGGAAGGAAGATAGGGAGGAGGGAAGGAAGATAGGGAGGAGGGAAGGAAGATAGGGAGGAGGGAAGGAAAATAGGGTGGAGGGAAGGAAGATAGGGAGGAAGGAAGGAAGATAGGGAGGAAGGAAGGAAGATAGGGAGGAGGGAAGGAAAATAGGGTGGAGGGAAGGAAGATAGGGAGGAGGGAAGGAAGATAGGGAGGAGGGAAGGAAGATAGGGAGGAGGGAAGGAAAATAGGGTGGAGGGAAGGAAGATAGGGAGGAAGGAAGGAAGATAGGGAGGAGGGAAGGAAGATAGGGAGGAGGGAAGGAAGATAGGGAGGAGGGAAGGAAGATAGGGAGGAGGGAAAGAAGATAGGGAGGAGGGAAGGAAGATAGGGAGGAAGGAAGGAAGATAGGGAGGAAGGAAGAAAGATAGGGAGGAGGGAAGGAAGATAGGGAGGAGGGAAAGAAGATAGGGAGGAGGGAAGGAAGATAGGGAGGAGGGAAGGAAGATAGGGAGGAGGGAAGGAAGATAGGGAGGAGGGAAGGAAGATAGGGAGGAGGGAAGGAAGATAGGGAGGGGGAAGGAAGATAGGGAGGAGGGAAGGAAAATAGGGTGGAGGGAAGGAAGATAGGGAGGAAGGAAGGAAGATAGGGAGGAGGGAAGGAAGATAGGGAGGAGGGAAGCTGTACACTGACTGCTCTAAAGTACTTTCTATAGAATGATTGCTTGGCAACATGGAAATGTGACCGCTCACTTTTGTGTGAGACACATTAAGTTCCTGTGTGTGTGTGTGTGTTTATAGAATGTGTGTGTGTGTGTGTGTGTGTGTATAATGTGTGTGTGTGTGTGTGTGACCTTGTCCTGCTGGCAGAGGTTTGGTGATGTTGTAGATGAGATCCTCACTGGAAGTCTCAGAGTCAATGAAGGAAAGAGCTGAGGATGTTATCTCTGTCACACCATTCTCTACAGCCTGCACACACACACACACACACACACACACACACACACACACACACACACACACACACACACACACACACACACACACACACACACACACACACACACACACACACACACACACACACACACACACACCAGCCAAGGACATGACATCTAAGCATGTATCCATGAGAATATTGAGAAGCTGCAGTGTATTTTCCTCACCGTCACTTGAAGACCACAGTCGGGGTCCAGCTGAGGGAATTCAGGGTTTTGTGGTAAAACTCCGACAGTGAAAGTCTGAGTGTTTGTTTGCACGATGGGAGGAGCCTCACTGGACACCTGGCGACGTCAACCACGTGCAAGGAAATACTCAAGCATTAAAATCCATGATTTTTAGGGTTAAACATTCACAACTTGCTAGAATGCTAGTATGATGCGTTAGCATTCTAACGTTAGCACGACATAGGAAAAGTTAGCATACTTCTAAGATGGAGACATATTTCAATGCTACAGTTAGTATTTTAGCATGCTAACATTAGCATGCAAGCTTTCTTTGAGCTAATTTAGCAACAAACATTTTGTCACTTGACCAATGCTACCTGTTAGCATGTTTTTAATGCTAGTAGGCAATTTTGTTTTAGCACATTTTAGAAGTATTTTAGCATGTTAGCATTAGCATGCTAGCATTTTTTTTTTGTTATTTTAGGAGGTATACACCTCAATGTCATATATTTTGGTATTTCACTAATGCTAACTGCAGGCATGTTATTGTTAGCATTTTAGCATACTACTGTTAGCATGTTAACTGTATTTAAAAAAAAATTTTTTTTAGCTCATTTCGCTTTTATTTTTTGTTATTGAAATGGCCAGTGTGCTAACTGTTAGCACATTTCTACTCAAATTACCTTTTTTTTTAAATAAATAAATGGATCTATGTAGTGGTTTTGAGGGTAGGACTAGGACTGAGACTGGAATGAGAAGTAGGACTAGGACTGAGACTGGAATGAGAAGTAGGACTAGGACAGACTGGAATGAGAAGTAGTACTAGGACTGAGACTGGAATGAGAAGTAGGACTAGGACTGAGACTAGGATGAGAAGTAGGAGTAGGACTGAGACTGGAATGAGAAGTAGGACTAGGACTGAGACTGGAATGAGAAGTAGGACTAGGACTGAGACTGGAATGAGAAGTAGTACTAGGACTGAGACTGGAATGAGAAGTAGGACTAGGACTGAGACTAGGATGAGAAGTAGGAGTAGGACTGAGACTGGAATTGATAAGTAGGACTAGGACTGAGACTGGAATGAGAAGTAGGACTAGGACTGACTGGAATGAGAAGTAGGACTAAGACTGAGACTGGAATGAGAAATAGGACTAGGACTGAGACTGGAATGAGAAGTAGGAGTAGGACTGAGACTGGAATGAGAAGTAGGACTAGGACTGAGACTGGAATGAGAAGTAGGACTAGGACTGAGACTGGAATGAGAAGTAGGACTAGGACTGAGACTGGAATGAGAAATAGGATTAGGACTGAGACTAGGATGAGAAGTAGGACTAGGACTGAGACTGGAATGAGAAGTAGGACTAGGACTGAGACTGTAATGAGAAGTAGGACTAGGACTGAGACTGGAATGAGAAGTAGGACTAGGACTGAAACTGGAATGAGAAGTAGGACTAGGACTGAGACTGGAATGAGAAGTAGGACTAGGACTGAGACTGGAATGAGAAATAGGAGTAGGACTGAGACTGGAATGAGAAGTAGGACTAGGACTGAGACTGGAAAGAGAAGTAGGACTAGGACTGACTGGAATGAGAAGTAGGACTAAGACTGAGACTGGAATGAGAAGTAGGACTAGGACTGAGACTAGTGGAATGAGAAGTAGGACTAGGACTGAGACTGGAATGAGAAGTAGGACTAGGACTGAGACTGGAATGAGAAGTAGGACTAGGACTGAGACTGGAATGAGAAGTAGGAATAGGACTGAGACTGGAATGAGAAGTAGGAGTAGGACTGAGACTGGAATGAGAAGTAGGACTAGGACTGAGACTGGAATGAGAAGTAGGACTAGGACTGAGACTGGAATGAGAAGTAGGACTAGGACTGAGACTGGAATGAGAAGTAGGAGTAGGACTGAGACTGGAATGAGAAGTAGGACTAGGACTGAGATTGGAATGAGAAGTAGGAGTAGGACTGAGACTGGAATGAGAAGTAGGACTAGGACTGAAACTGGAATGAGAAGTAGGACTAGGACTGAGACTAAAATGAGAAGTAGGACTAGGACTGAGACTGGAATGAGAAGTAGGACTAGGACTGAGACTAAAATGAGAAGTAGGACTAGGACTGAGACTGGAATGAGAAGTAGGACTAGGACTGAGACTGGAATGAGAAGTAGGACTAGGACTGAAACTGGAATGAGAAGTAGGACTAGGACTGAAACTGGAATGAGAAGTAGGAGTAGGACTGAGACTGGAATGAGAAGTAGGACTAGGACTGAGACTGGAATGAGAAGTAGGAATAGGACTGAGACTGGAATGAGAAGTAGGACTAGGACTGAAACTGGAATGAGAAGTAGGACTAGGACTGAGACTAAAATGAGAAGTAGGACTAGGACTGAGACTGGAATGAGAAGTAGGACTAGGACTGAGACTAAAATGAGAAGTAGGACTAGGACTGAGACTGGAATGAGAAGTAGGACTAGGACTGAGACTGGAATGAGAAGTAGGACTAGGACTGAAACTGGAATGAGAAGTAGGACTAGGACTGAAACTGGAATGAGAAGTAGGAGTAGGACTGAGACTGGAATGAGAAGTAGGACTAGGACTGAGACTGGAATGAGAAGTAGGAATAGGACTGAGACTGGAATGAGAAGTAGGAGTAGGACTGAGAATGGAATGAGAAGTAGGACTAGGACTGAGACTGGAATGAGAAGTAGGAATAGGACTGAGACTGGAATGAGAAGTAGGAGTAGGACTGAGAATGGAATGAGAAGTAGGACTAGGACTGAGACTGGAATGAGAAGTAGGACTAGGACTGAGACTGGAATGAGAAGTAGGACTAGGACTGAGACTGGAATGAGAAGTAGGAGTAGGACTGAGACTGGAATGAGAAGTAGGACTAGGACTGAGACTGGAATGAGAAGTAGGACTAGGACTGAGACTGGAATGAGAAGTAGGACTAGGACTGAGACTGGAATGAGAAGTAGGACTAGGACAGACTGGAATGAGAAGTAGTACTAGGACTGAGACTGGAATGAGAAGTAGGAATAGGACTGAGACTGGAATGAGAAGTAGGACTAGGACTGAGACTGGAATGAGAAGTAGGACTAGGACTGAGACTGGAATGAGAAGTAGGAGTAGGACTGAGACTGGAATGAGAAGTAGGACTAGGACTGAGACTGGAATGAGAAGTAGGACTAGGACTGAGACTGGAATGAGAAGTAGGACTAGGACAGACTGGAATGAGAAGTAGGACTAGGACTGAGACTGGAATGAGAAGTAGGAGTAGGACTGAGACTGGAATGAGAAGTAGGACTAGGACTGAGACTGGAATGAGAAGTAGGACTAGGACTGAGACTGGAATGAGAAGTAGGACTAGGACTGAGACTAGGATGAGAAGTAGGACTAGGACTGAGACTGGAATGAGAAGTAGGACTAGGACTGAGACTGGAATGAGAAGTAGGACTAGGACTGAGACTGGAATGAGAAGTAGGACTAGGACTGAGACTAGGATGAGAAGTAGGACTAGGACTGAGACTAGAATGAGAAGTAGGACTAGGACTGAAACTGGAATGAGAAGTAGGACTAGGACTGAGACTGGAATGAGAAGTAGGACTAGGACTGAGACTGGAATGAGAAGTAGGAGTAAGACTGAGACTGGAATGAGAAGTAGGACTAGGACTGAGACTGGAATGAGAAGTAGGAGTAGGACTGAGACTGGAATGAGAAGTAGGACTAGGACTGAGACTGGAATGAGAAGTAGGACTAGGACTGAGACTGGAATGAGAAGTAGGAGTAGGACTGAGACTGGAATGAGAAGTAGGACTAGGACTAAAACTGGAATGAGAAGTAGGACTAGGACTAAAACTGGAATGAGAAGTAGGACAAGGACTGAGACTGGAATGAGAAGTAGGACTAGGACTGAGACTGGAATGAGAAGTTGGACTTGGACTGAGACTGGAATGAGAAGTAGGACTAGGACTGAGACTGGAATGAGAAGTAGGATTAGGACTGAGACTGGAATGAGAAGTAGGAGTAGGACAGACTGGAAGGACTAGGACTGAGACTGGAATGAGAAGTAGGACTAGGACTGAGACTGGAATGAGAAGTAGGACTAGGACTGAGACTGGAATGAGAAGTAGGACTAGGACTGAGACTGGAATGAGAAGGCAGTGGTGTGGCAGACCATAGTTCTGGTCTTCAGTCCACACAGGAACATGTTGACACCTGGGTCCAGTTCACTGACCTGGAACTGGAAAGAGTCGCTGGTGGTCCCGTGGCCAAAATGTCGGTACCAGACGGTGCCGTGGTCCACGTCCTGCTGGGTGAAGGAGGTGGTGCTGGTGTAGCCTCGCTCCTCCGATGGACTCCATCCTTCTGGAGGGCCGTCAGCTGGCATGGAGACCAGGACCACCTCACCTGGGGGGATAGATCACACCTGCTCAGTCCAGCACCGTGTCACTAATGACCATTATTATCATTATTATTACTTATTGTTATCATTATGACCATTATTATCATTATTATTATTTATTGTTATTGTTACTAGAGTGTCACTAATGACCATTATTATTACTTATTGTTATCATTATGACCATTATCATCATTATTATTATTTATTGTTATCATTGTTACTAGAGTGTCACTAATGACCATTATTATTATTTATTGTTAGCATTATGACCATTATCATCATTATTTATTGCTATCACTACTAGGGTGTCACTAATGACCATTATTACTTATTGTTATCATTATGACCATTATCATCATTATTATTATTTATTGTTATCATTGTTACTAGAGTGTCACTAATGACCATTATTACTTATTGTTATCATTATGACCATTATCATCATTATTATTATTTATTGTTATCATTGTTACTAGAGTGTCACTAATGACCATTATTACTTATTGTTATCATTATGACCATTATTATCATTATTATTACTTATTGTTATCATTGTTACTAGAGTGTCACCAATGACCATTATTATCATTATTACTTATTGTTAGCATTATGACCATTATTATCTTTATTACTTATTGTTATCATTATTACTAATTGTTATCATTATGACCATTATTATCATTATTACGTATTGTTATCATTATGACCATTATTATCATTATTAATTATTGTTATCATTATGACCATTATTATCTTTATTACTTATTGTTATCATTATTACTTATTGTTATCATTATGACCATTATTATCATTATTATTACTTATTGTTATCATTGTTACTTATTGTTATTATTATGACCATTATTATCATTATTATTACTTATTGTTATCATTATGACCATTATTATCATTATTATTACTTAATGTTATCATTGTTACTAGAGTGTCACTAATGACCATTATTACTTATTGTTATCATTATGACCATTATCATCATTATTATTATTTATTGTTATCATTGTTACTAGAGTGTCACTAATGACCATTATTACTTATTGTTATCATTATGACCATTATCATCATTATTATTATTTATTGTTATCATTGTTACTAGAGTGTCACTAATGACCATTATTATCATCATTATTACTTATTGTTATCATTATGACCATTATTATCATTATTATTACTTAATGTTATCATTGTTACTAGAGTGTCACTAATGACCATTATTACTTATTGTTATCATTATGACCATTATCATCATTATTATTATTTATTGTTATCATTGTTACTAGAGTGTCACTAATGACCATTATTACTTACTGTTATCATTATGACCATTATCATCATTATTATTATTTATTGTTATCATTGTTACTAGAGTGTCACTAATGACCATTGTTATCATTATTATTACTTATTGTTATCATTATGACCATTATTATCATTATTATTACTTATTGTTATCATTGTTACTAGAGTGTCACTAATGACCATTATTACTTATTGTTATCATTATGACCAATATCATCATTATTATTATTTATTGTTATCATTGTTACTAGAGTGTCACTAATGACCATTATTACTTATTGTTATCATTATGACCATTATCATCATTATTATTATTTATTGTTGTCATTGTTACTAGAGTGTCACTAATGACCATTGTTACTTATTGTTATCATTATGACCATTATTATCATTATTATTACTTATTGTTATCATTGTTACTAGAGTGTCACTAATGACCATTATTATCATTATTACTTATTGTTAGCATTATGACCATTATTATCTTTATTACTTATTGTTATCATTATTACTAATTGTTATCATTATGACCATTATTATCATTATTACGTATTGTTATCATTATGACCATTATTATCATTATTAATTATTGTTATCATTATGACCATTATTATCTTTATTACTTATTGTTATCATTATTACTTATTGTTATCATTATGACCATTATTATCACTATTATTACTTATTGTTATCATTGTTACTAGAGTGTCACTAATGACCATTATTACTTATTGTTATCATTATGACCATTATTATCATTATTATTACTTATTGTTATCATTGTTACTAGAGTGTCACTAATGACCATTATTATTACTTATTGTTATCATTGTTACTAGAGTGTCACCAATGACCATTATTATCATTATTACTTATTGTTAGCATTATGACCATTATTATCTTTATTACTTATTGTTATCATTATTACTAATTGTTATCATTATGACCATTATTATCATTATTACGTATTGTTATCATTATGACCATTATTATCATTATTAATTATTGTTATCATTATGACCATTATTATCTTTATTACTTATTGTTATCATTATTACTTATTGTTATCATTGTTACTAGAGTGTCACTAATGACCATTATTACTTATTGTTATCATTATGACCATTATTATCATTATTATTACTTATTGTTATCATTGTTACTAGAGTGTCACTAATGACCATTATTATTACTTATTGTTATCATTGTTACTAGAGTGTCACCAATGACCATTATTATCATTATTATTACTTATTGTTATCATTGTTACTAGAGTGTTACCAATGATCATTATTATCATTATTACTTATTGTTAGCATTATGACCATTATTATCATTATTATTACTTATTGTTATCATTGTTACTAGAGTGTTACCAATGACCATTATTATCATTATTACTTATTGTTAGCATTATGACCATTATTATCTTTATTACTTATTGTTATCATTATTACTAATTGTTATCATTATGACCATTATTATCATTATTACGTATTGTTATCATTATGACCATTATTATCATTATTAATTATTGTTATCATTATGACTATTATTATCTTTATTACTTATTGTTATCATTATTACTTATTGTTATCATTATGACCATTATTATCATTATTATTACTTATTGTTATCATTGTTACTAGAGTGTCACCAATGACCATTATTATCATTATTACTTATTGTTAGCATTATGACCATTATTATCTTTATTACTTATTGTTATCATTATTACTAATTGTTATCATTATGACCATTATTATCTTTATTACTTATTGTTATCATTATTACGTATTGTTATTATTATGACCATTATTATCATTATTAATTATTGTTATCATTATGACCATTGTTATCTTTATTACTTATTGTTATCATTATTACTTATTGTTATCATTGTTACTAGAGTGTCACTAATGACCATTATTACTTATTGTTATCATTATGACCATTATTATCATTATTATTACTTATTGTTATCATTGTTACTAGAGTGTCACCAATGACCATTGTTATCATTATTACTTATTGTTATCATTATGACCATTATTATCTTTATTACTTATTGTTATCATTATTACTAATTGTTATCATTATGACCATTATTATCATTATTACGTATTGTTATTATTATGACCATTATTATCATTATTAATTATTGTTATCATTATGACCATTATTATCTTTATTACTTATTGTTATCATTATTACTTATTGTTATCATTATGACCATTATTATCGTTATTACTTATTGTTATCATTATTACTTATTGTTATCATTATGACCATTATTATCATCATTATTATTACTTATTGTTATCATTGTTACTTATTGTTCTTATAATGACCATTATTATCATTATTATTACTTATTGTTATCATTGTTACTAGGGTGTCACTAATGACCATTATTATCATTATTATTACTTATTGTTATCATTGTTACTAGGGGTGAATCATATAAAAAAAACAACCTTAAATAAAAATAAATAAAAAATAAAGAAAATTAAAAAAAATTGTTTTTACATTTACATATATATATATATATACATATATACATATGTATATATATATATACAAAAACTGACATCAATTTTGCAGAAAACTTTCCATAAGACGACAAAAAGTATAAAACTCCTCTTTGCTAACAACCTTCCACACACGTCTTGCCAGTGGGTCTGGGCTCCATCTGCTGCGTGTGAGTGACAGGCAGAAAAGCTCTGACACCAGAAGTGAGCGCCATCTGTTTGCTTCACGACTCGGGACGTGTCCCAAACACGGCGCAACGTAGCACGACTACTAATTCTACGAGTGCAAGCACTGATCTATGCAGGCTCCACATGTCCACAATGGCACTAGCTGGATGCTAACATACATGGGCTTTGCCATTGACATGCTACCGGTTAGCATTAGCAACTTGACATACTCACTTCAACACCTCCTAAGATGCACGTCACAATCAAACAGCGGCTGCGTAATAAGCACAGTACTTACAGTATAAACACTTTGTAGGGCGCAACAAACAGGTGATTTACTATCAGGTGATGTAATATCAGGTGATGTAATATCAGCTGATGTAATATCAGGTGATGTAATATCAGGTGATTTAGTATCAGGTGATGTAATATCAGGTGATTTAGTGAATCGAGAGAAGAGTAGTACCATATCTGGGTGGTCCATGCGAGGTCAGGATGGTGTAAAGGACGTGGTCAGCGCTGACCCCCAGGAAGTGGGCCCGCAGGTACTTCCTGTTTAGGCGCACCATCCCGCCCTCCTTCACCCAGGTGTGAGGCACAGAGCGCAGGTGAGGCCACCATGCCTGCAACAACCAATCACAGTCAAGGATTCAGAAAGTCACTTCCTCTACTTTCTACTTGTACAACTTTTATTTATTTACTTCTTCAAGTGCACTTCCTGTCTGACACAGGTACTTTTATTTACTTCTTCAAGTGCACTTCCTGTCTGACACATGTACTTTTATTTATTTATTTACTTCTTCAAGTTCACTTCCTGTCTGACACATGTACATTTATTTATTTATTTACTTCTTCAAGTGCACTTCCTGTCTGCCACATGTACTTTTATTTATTTATTTACTTCTTCAAGTGCACTTCCTGTCTGACACATGTACATTTATTTATTTATTTACTTCTTCAAGTGCACTTCCTGTCTGACACATGTACTTTTATTTATTTATTTACTTCTTCAAGTGCACTTCCTGTCTGACACATGTACTTTTATTTATTTATTTACTTCTTCAAGTTCACTTCCTGTCTGACACATGTACTTTTATTTATTTATTTACTTCTTCAAGTTCACTTCCTGTCTGACACATGTACTTTTATTTATTTATTTACTTCTTCAAGGGCACTTCCTGTCTGACACATGTACTTTTATTTATTTATTTACTTCTTCAAGTTCACTTCCTGTCTGACACATGTACTTTTATTTATTTATTTACTTCTTCAAGTGCACTTCCTGTCTGACACATGTACTTTTATTTATTTATTTACTTCTTCAAGTGCACTTCCTGTCTGACACATGTACTTTTATTTATTTATTTACTTCTTCAAGTTCACTTCCTGTCTGACACAAGTACTTTTATTTATTTATTTACTTCTTCAAGTGCACTTCCTGTCTGACACATGTACTTTTATTTATTTATTTACTTCTTCAAGTGCACTTCCTGTCTGACACATGTACTTTTATTTATTTATTTACTTCTTCAAGTGCACTTCCTGTCTGACACATGTACTTTTATTTATTTATTTACTTCTTCAAGTTCACTTCCTGTCTGACACATGTACTTTTATTTATTTATTTACTTCTTCAAGGGCACTTCCTGTCTGACATATGTACTTTTATTTATTTATTTACTTCTTCAAGTGCACTTCCTGTCTGACACATGTACTTTTATTTATTTATTTACTTCTTCAAGGGCACTTCCTGTCTGACACATGTACTTTTATTTATTTATTTACTTCTTCAAGGGCACTTCCTGTCTGACACATGTACTTTTATTTATTTATTTACTTCTTCAAGTGCACTTCCTGTCTGACACATGTACTTTTATTTATTTATTTACTTCTTCAAGTGCACTTCCTGTCTGACACATGTACTTTTATTTATTTATTTACTTCTTCAAGTTCACTTCCTGTCTGACACATGTACTTTTATTTATTTATTTACTTCTTCAAGTTCACTTCCTGTCTGACACATGTACTTTTATTTATTTATTTACTTCTTCAAGTTCACTTCCTGTTTGACACATGTACTTTTATTTATTTATTTATTTACTTCAAGTTCACTTCCTGTCTGACACATGTACTTTTATTTATTTATTTACTTCTTCAAGTGCACTTCCTGTCTGACACATGTACTTTTATTTATTTATTTACTTCTTCAAGTGCACTTCCTGTCTGACACATGTACTTTTATTTATTTATTTACTTCTTCAAGTGCACTTCCTGTCTGACACATGTACTTTTATTTCTTTATTTACTTCTTCAAGGGCACTTCCTGTCTGACACATGTACTTTTATTTATTTATTTACTTCTTCAAGTGCACTTCCTGTTTGACACAAGTACTTTTATTTATTTATTTACTTCTTCAAGTGCACTTCCTGTCTGACACATGTACTTTTATTTATTTATTTACTTCAAGTTCACTTCCTGTCTGACACATGTACTTTTATTTATTTATTTACTTCTTCAAGTTCACTTCCTGTCTGACACATGTACTTTTATTTATTTATTTACTTCTTCAAGTTCACTTCCTGTCTGACGCATGTACTTTTATTTATTTATTTACTTCTTCAAGGGCACTTCCTGTCTGACACATGTACTTTTATTTATTTATTTACTTCTTCAAGCGCACTTCCTGTCTGACACATGTACTTTTATTTATTTATTTACTTCTTCAAGTGCACTTCCTGTCTGACACATGTACTTTTATTTATTTATTTACTTCTTCAAGCGCACTTCCTGTCTGACACATGTACTTTTATTTATTTATTTACTTCTTCAAGTGCACTTCCTGTCTGACACATGTACTTTTATTTATTTATTTACTTCTTCAAGTGCACTTGAAAAAAGCTATCATGCTAAAATAGCAAGTGTAGCACACTTTGCGATGTATACCTGAAACATTTGTTGAAAATGCTAGCATGTTAACGTTAGCATACATCAGGTACCAAAATTGGTGCTAACCTATAACATTTGATTAAAAAAGCTAGCCTACTAGCGTTAGCGTGCTAACAAGTAGCATTTGTCAAGTAAAATAAATATCTGACGCTGAGGTGTATAACTGCTAACTTAGCGAAACAAAGCTAGCATCAAGTACCAAAATATATCACTCTGCGATGTATACCTGAAACATGTGTTGAAAATGCTAGCATGTTAACGTTAGCATACATCAGGTACCAACATTGGTGTTTGCTTATAGCATTTGATTAAAAACAGCAAGGCTACTAGTGTTAGCGTGCTAACAAGTAGCATTTGTCAAGTAAGGTGTATAACTGCTAAATTAGCTAAACAGCGCTAGCATGCTAACTGGGTTAGGGTTAGCATTCAGTAAGAACTGAACGCTAGTAGTTTGGACTCACAGACTGTTGAAAGTTCTTACCTCCTGGCTGATGAGGACCCGCAACAGAATGTTCTGGTAGGCGTGTCCGTCATTGACCTGCAGCACCATGTGGTCCTGGGCGGCCCGCGACCCGTCATGGACGTACTGGACCTGCTCCCGGGAGAGCTCGTCCAGCTTGAAGCGGCCCAGGACCCGGTCGCCGTGGACCCGGGTCAGGCGGCCGTGACCGGGCGGCTCCAGGACCATGACCAGGACATCGGCCGGGTTGTCGGGGTCGTCCACCAGCAGGACGGACTTGGTGAGGGTCGCCGTGGCCCCGGGGCCGTCCACCAGCAGGGGGGCTAAAGTCAGGACCCTCGGAGGCTGGAACAAAATACTTCATGTGAGAACTGAATCACTACTACTGCTACATGTTGACTAAATGCTAACAGTTAGCATATGCAACCTACCAAAATATATGACTGTGAGGTGTGTGGCTGTTGAATTGGCTTAAAAAGTTAGCATGCTAACGTTAGCATGACATGATTTTGAGATGTATGCTTGTAAAATTAGCTAAAAAGGTTAACATGCTAACACGTAGCATAGGTAACGTACCAATGCTACCAATGACTCCAAGGTGTACGGCTGAAAAATTGGCTTAAAAAGTTAGCACGCTAACGTTAGCATGACATGATTTTGAGATGTATGCTTGTAAAATTAGCTAAAAACGTTAACATGCTAACACGTAGCATAGGTAACGTACCAATGCTACCAATGACTCCAAGGTGTACGGCTGAAAAATTGGCCTAAAAAGTTAGCACGCTAACGCTAGCATCATATGATTTTGAGGTGCATGCTTGTAAAATTTGCTAAAAAAGTTAACATGCTAACACATAGCATAGATAACGTACCAGTAAATATGACTCTAAGGTGTACGGCTGAAAGATTGGCTTAAAAAGTTAGCACGCTAATGTTAGCATCACATGACTGAGGCCCACGCTCGTAAAATTAGCTAAACAAGTTAACATGCTAACACATAGCATAGGTACCGTACCAATAAATATGACTCTAAGGTGTACGGCTGAAAGATTGGCTTAAAAAGTTAGCACGCTAATGTTAGCATCATATGATTTTGAGGTGTATGCTTGTAAAATTTGCTAAAAAGGTTAACATGCTAACACATAGCATAGGTAACGTACCAATAAATATGACTCTAAGGTGTACGGCTGAAAGATTGGCTTAAAAAGTTAGTACGCTAATGTTAGCATCATATGATTTTGAGATGTATGCTTGTAAAATTAGCTAAAAAGGTTAACATGCTAACACATAGCATAGGTAACGTACCAATAAATATGACTCTAAGGTGTACGGCTGAAAGATTGGCTTAAAAAGTTAGCACGCTAATGTTAGCATTATATGATTTTGAGGTGTATGCTTGTAAAATTTGCTAAAAAGGTTAACATGATAACACATAGCATAGGTAACGTACCAATAAATATGACTCTAAGGTGTACGGCTGAAAGATTGGCCTAAAAATTTAGCACGCTAACGTTAGCATCATATGATTTTGAGGTGTATGCTTGTAAAATTTGCTAAAAAGGTTAACATGCTAACACATAGCTTAGGTAACGTACCAATAAATATGACTCTAAGGTGTACGGCTGAAAGTTTGGCTTAAAAAGTTAGCACGCTAACGTTAGCATCATATGATTTTGAGGTGTATGCTTGTAAAATTAGCTAAAAAGGTTAACATGCTAACACATAGCATAGGTAACGTACCAATAAATATGACTCTAAGGTGTACGGCTGAAAGATTGGCTTAAAAAGTTAGCACGCCAATGTTAACATCACATGACTGAGGCCCACGCTCGTAAAATTAGCTAAACAAGTTAACATGCTAACACATAGCATAGGTAACGTACCAATAAATATGACTCTAAGGTGTACGGCTGAAAGATTGGCTTAAAAAGTTAGCACGCTAACGTTAGCATCATATGATTTTGAGGTGTATGCTTGTAAAATTTGCTAAAAAGGTTAACATGCTAACACGTAGCATAGGTAACGTACCAATGCTACCAATGACTCTAAGGTGTACGGCTGAAAAATTGGCTTAAAAAGTTAGCACGCTAACGTTAGCATCATATGATTTTGAGGTGTATGCTTGTAAAATTTCCTAAAAAGGTTAACATGCTAACACATAGCATAGATAACGTACCAATAAATATGACTCTAAGGTGTACGGCTGAAAGATTGGCTTAAAAATTTAGCACGCTAACGTTAGCATCATATGATTTTGAGGTGTATGCTTGTAAAATTTGCTAAAAAGGTTAACATGCTAACACATAGCATAGATAACGTACCAATAAATATGACTCTAAGGTGTACGGCTGAAAATTTGGCTTAAAAAGTTAGCACGCTAACGTTAGCATCATATGATTTTGAGGTGTATGCTTGTAAAATTTGCTAAAAAGGTTAACATGCTAACACATAGCATAGGTAACGTACCAGTAAATATGACTCTAAGGTGTATGGCTGAAAGATTGGCTTAAAAAGTTAGCACGCTAACGTTAGCATCATATGATTTTGAGGTGTATGCTTGTAAAATTTGCTAAAAAGGTTAACATGCTAACACATAGCATAGGTAACGTACCAATAAATATGACTCTAAGGTGTACGGCTGAAAGATTGGCTTACAAATTTAGCACGCTAACGTTAGCATTATATGATTTTGAGGTGTATGCTTGTAAAATTTGCTAAAAAGGTTAACATGCTAACACATAGCATAGGTAACGTACCAATAAATATGACTCTAAGGTGTACGGCTGAAAGATTGGCTTAAAAAGTTAGCACGCTAACATTAGCATTATATGATTTTGAGTTGTATGCTTGTAAAATTTGCTAAAAAGGTTAACATGCTAACACATAGCATAGGTAACGTACCAATAAATATGACTCTAAGGTGTACGGCTGAAAGATTGGCTTAAAAAGTTAGCACGCCAATGTTAGCATCACATGACTGAGGCCCACGCTCGTAAAATTAGCTAAACAAGTTAACATGCTAAAAGTTAGCATATGTAACAAAGCAAGTTATAGGAGGCGCACGGCTGAAAAATTAGCACACTAACGTTAGCATTATATGACTCTGAGGTGCACGCTTGTAAAATGAGGTAAAGAAAAAGTTAACATGCCAACAGTGAGCGTGTGTAATGTAACATACCTAAATGTGTAATGTAACATACCTAAATGTGTAATGTAACATACCTAAATGTGTAATGTAACATACCTAAATGTGTAATGTAACATAGCTAAATGTGTAATGTAACATACCTAAATGTGTAATGTAACATAGCTAAATGTGTAATGTAACATACCTAAATGTGTAATGTAACATACCTAAATGTGTAATGTAACATAGCTAAATGTGTAATGTAACATAGCTAAATGTGTAATGTTACATACCTAAATGTGTAATGTAACATAGCTAAATGTGTAATGTAACATACCTAAATGTGTAATGTTACATACCTAAATGTGTAATGTAACATAGCTAAATGTGTAATGTAACATACCTAAATGTGTAATGTTACATACCTAAATGTGTAATGTAACATAGCTAAATGTGTAATGTAACATACCTAAATGTGTAATGTTACATACCTAAATGTGTAATGTAACATAGCTAAATGTGTAATGTAACATACCTAAATGTGTAATGTAACATACCTAAATGTGTAATGTAACATACCTAAATGTGTAATGTAACATACCTAAATGTGTAATGTAACATACCTAAATGTGTAATGTAACATAGCTAAATGTGTAATGTAACATACCTAAATGTGTAATGTAACATACCTAAATGTGTAATGTAAC
>NC_084550.2:887500-987500 GCF_033978685.3 Nerophis lumbriciformis
TTTTATTTATCATATATTTTATGTCTTTATTTTTTTAATTTGAGTATTTATTTGTTTTAATAATAAAATGACAATATTAAAACAATACAAACAAATTTAAATTAATATTTGTTTTATTGTATGTATTTAGTTTTTATCTTCGTTATTTATATATATATATATATATATATATATATATATATATATATATATATATATATATATATATATATATATAAATTTTTTTAATTGTATTTATTTATTTATTTTTAATTAATGAAGTCATAATGATGAATTAGAATAGAATAGAATAGAATGCATATAAGGACTCCAACTTAGGTGCGGTAGTGGAAACAAATATGGAATAAAAATAAATTAGTAGTAATAAAGATAAAAAATAAGAATTGAAACAAACAGACTACTACAATCATACATTTGTTTTTTATTGTAGCTTTTTAACTTTCATGTTTTTATTCATTTTATTGATGTATTTATTTTTTAAATACGAAAATAATAATCACTAAAATTATAAACATATTTTATGTATTTATTTTGTATTTTATTCATGTAGTTATTCGTTTTAATCATAAAATGATAATAATGACACAATAAAAATAAAAGTATATTTTACTTTTTTATTGTATGTATTTATTTTGTATTTATTATATATTTGATGTATTCATTTTTTTATTTGGGTAATGTGTTTATTTGTTTTAATTTAAAAAAATGATACAATGAAACAATAGAAAATAAAATAATTTTTTCTTTAAGATTTTGTTGTATTTATTACATCTTTTATGTATTACATTTTTCATTTGAGTAATGTATTTATTTGTTTTAATAATAAAATGACAATATTAAAACAACAAAAATAATCAAATTAGACCTGTATTTTTTTATTGTATGTATTTAGTTTTAATTTGTTATACTTTTAATTTTTTTAATTAATAAAATCATATTTTTACATTTTTCGAAGTTTTGATTGTATGTATTTACTGTTTTATTCATCATATATTTGATGTATTCATTTTTTTATTTGGGTAATGTATTTATTTGTTTTAATTAAAAAAAAAATGATACAATGAAACAATAGAAAATAAAATAATTTTTTCTTTAAGATTTTGTTGTATTTATTACATCTTTTATGTATTACATTTTTCATTTGAGTAATGTATTTATTTGTTTTAATAATAAAATGACAATATTAAAACAACAAAAATAATCAAATTAGACCTGTATTTTTTTATTGTATGTATTTAGTTTTTAGCCCTGCGATGAGGTGGCGACTTGTCCAGGGTGTACCCCGCCTTCCGCCCGATTGCAGCGCCCCCCGCGACCCCAAAGGGAATAAGCGGTAGAAAATGGATGGATGGATGGATTTAGTTTTTATTTGTTATAGTTTTAATTTTTTTAATTAATAAAATCATATTTTTACATTTTTCGAAGTTTTGATTGTATGTATTTACTGTTTTATTTATCATATATTTTATGTCTTTATTTTTTTATTTGAGTATTTATTTATTTTAATAATAAAATGACAATATTAAAACACTAAAAAAATGTAAATTAATACATTTTTCTTTATCGTATGTATTTAGTTTTTATTTGTTATACTTTTAATTTTTTGAATTAATAAAATCATATTTTTATATTTTTCGAAGTTTTGATTGTATGTATTTACTGTTTTATTTATCATATATTTTATGTCTTTATTTTTTTATTTGAGTATTTATTCATTTTAATAATAAAATGACAATATTAAAACAATAAAAAAATGTAAATTAATACTTTTTTCTTTATCGTATGTATTTAGTTTTTATTTTCGTTATATATATATATATATATATATATATATATATATATATATATATATATATGTTTTTATTTTTTATGATTATTATTTTTGTATTTAAAAAATAAATACATCAATAAAATGAATAAAAACATGAAAGTTAAAAAGCTAAAATAAAAAACAAATATATGATGTAGTAGTCTGTTTGTTTCAATTCTTATTTTTTATCTTTATTACTACTAATTTGTTTTTATTCCATATTTGTTTCCACTACCGCACCTTAAATTGGAGTCCTTAATCTCGTTATATGCAAATATAATGACAATAAAGTCCATTCTATTCAATTCTATTCTAATTTATCATTATGACTATATTAAATAAATAAAAAAAAAAAAAAAAAAAAAAAAAAAAATATATATATATATATATATATATATATATATATATATATATATATATATGTATATATATATATATATATAACGAGATTAAGGACTCCAATTTAAGGTGCGGTAGTGGAAACAAATATGGAATAAAAACAAATTAGTAGTAATAAAGATAAAAAATAAGAATTGAAACAAACAGACTACTACATCATATATTTGTTTTTTATTTTAGCTTTTTAACTTTCATGTTTTTATTCATTTTATTGATGTATTTATTTTTTAAATACGAAAATAATCATAAAAAATAAAAACATATATATATATGTTTTATGATTTATTTTAATGTTATGTATTTATTCATTTTATTGATGTATTCATTTTTGTAGATAATAAAAAAATAATAGTACAATGACAAAATCCTATTTTTAAGTTATTATATATATATATATATTTTTTTTTAATAACTTTGTGATTTTATAAATAAGTTGTTAAATAATATTTATTTGTTTTAATAATAAAATGACAATATTAAAACAATAAAAACAAATTTAAATTAATACTTTTTTTATCGTATGTATTTAGTTTTTATCTTCGTTTTATATATATATATATATATATATATACATATATATATATATATATATATATATATATTTTTTTTTTTAAATTTTTTTTAAAATTTTTTTTTTTTTAATTAATAAAGTCATAATGATGATGTTAAATAAAAGTGAGATAAATAAAGGTTGTGGCGTGCTAACCTGCTTTTGTCCCTGAAGTGTTGGAAGTGGACTCGACCTCCTTCTAACTGCTTCCAGGTGAAAGAATCTTCCTCCGTCAGCTCGCGACCCTCCTCCGCCTTTGGCTCCGCCTCCTCGTCGCCCAGGACGACCAGTCGGCCGTTGGCGGGACGGCGCACCAGCCGGAAGACGAGCGCCCCCGGGGGACTGTCCTGGTCCTGCACCGGCAGCAGAGTCGGGCCCAGCGGGACGGAGCCGCCCAGGGGAACCAGCAGGGAGCCGTTGACGTGGAGGGAGGGGGGGCTGCTGTTCGCTGACCACCGCAGAAAGACGGAATTAGCGGACGGAGCGAGGGTGCGCCCACCATTGTGGTGCTTTTCACCCGGCAAAAACAACTACAAAAATGGCTGAAAAGCCACAAATGCTAACAGTTAGCACGTGGCCAAGTAACAACAAAAATATGAGCAAAATGACCTCAATAAGCTAGCACGCTAACCATAGCGTGACTACAGTTAGCATACCAAAATATAAGACACTGCTAAATCAGCTAAAAAAAAGAAGCTAACATGCTAATGTTAGCATACTAAAATACCACCCGTAGCATGCGTCAAGTAGCAACTTACATTATTATTATGTATACCTCAAATATCCCTTTAACATGCTAAAGTTAGCATACTTCAAGTACCAAATTAGGACGCTAATGCATAACTCTAAAATTTGCTGGAAGATCTATCCTACTAGGGTTAGCGTGCTAACAGGTAGCATTCGTCATGTGACAAAATATTTGACGCCGAGGGGGATACCTGCAAAATTTGCAAATAAAAAAAGCCATCATGCTAACATTAGCATGCTAAAATACGGAGCAAAATGATTACTCTGCGCTGTGTACCTGGGACATTTCTTTAAAATGATACCATGCTAACGTTAGCGTGCATCAAGTAGAAAAATATGACATCACTTATAGAATTTACTAAAGAAAAAAAAAAGCTAGCATAAAGTGACAATTTTCAAGAAAATGTCATGTGTATCTGTAAAATGTGTGAAAAATGCTAGCAGGCTAATGTTAGCATAAATCCAATATGACATTTGCTACAAAAAAAAGAAGAAAGCCCACTAGCGTTAGCATACTAACAGGTAGCATTCGTCATGTGACAAAATATTTGACGCCGAGGTGGATACCTGCAAAATTTGCAAATAAAAAAAGCCATCATGCTAACATTAGCATGCTAAAATACGGAGCAAAATGATTACTCTGCGCTGTGTACCTGGGACATTTCTTTAAAATGATACCATGCTAACGTTAGCGTGCATCAAGTAGAAAAACATGACATCACTTATAGAATTTACTAAAGAAAAAAAAAAAGCTAGCATAAAGTGACAACATTTTCAAGAGAAAAGCTATGATGCTAAAATGTTAACTACCAACATATTATAGTCTGTCATGTGTATCTGTAAAATGGGTGAAAAATGCTAGCAGGCTAATGTTAGCATAAATCCAATATGACATTTGCTACAGAAAAAAAGAAGAAAGCCCACTAGCGTTAGCATGCTAACAGGTAGCATTCGTCATGTGACCAAAATATTTGACGCCGAGGTGGATTCCTGCAAAATTTGCAAATAAAAAAGCCATCATGCTAACATTAGCATGCTAAAATACGGAGCAAAATGATTACTCTGCGATGTGTACCTGGGACATTTCTTTAAAATGATACCATGCTAACGTTAGCGTGCATCAAGTAGAAATATATGACATCACTTATAGAATTTACTAAAGAAGAAAAAAAAACTAGCATAAAGTGACAACATTTTCAAGAAAAAAAGCTATGATGCTAAAATGTTAACTGTAGCATGCGTCAAGTACCAACATATTATAGTCTGTCATGTGTATCTGTAAAATGGGTGAAAAATGCTAGCAGGCTAATGTTAGCATAAATCCAATATGACATTTGCTACAGAAAAAAAGAAGAAAGCCCACTAGCGTTAGCATACTAACAGGTAGCATTCGTCATGTGACAAAATATTTGACGCCGAGGGGGATACCTGCAAAATTTGCAAATAAAAAAAGCCATCATGCTAACATTAGCATGCTAAAATACGGATCAAAATGATTACTCTGCGCTGTGTACCTGGGACATTTCTTTAAAATGATACCATGCTAACGTTAGCGTGCATCAAGTAGAAAAACATGACATCACTTATAGAATTTACTAAAGAAAAAAAAAAGCTAGCATAAAGAGACAAAATTTCCATAAAAAAACCCAAGATGCTACAATGTTAACTGTAGCATGTGTCAAGTACCAACATATTATAGTCTGTCATGTGTATCTGTAAAATGGGTGAAAAATGCTAGCAGGCTAATGTTAGCATAAATCCAATATGACATTTGCTATAGAAAAAAAGAAGAAAGCCCACTAGCGTTAGCATGCTAACAGGTAGCATTCGTCATGTGACCAAAATATTTGACGCCGAGGTGGATTCCTGCAAAATTTGCAAATAAAAAAGCCATCATGCTAACATTAGCATGCTAAAATACGGAACAAAATGATTACTCTGCGCTGTGTACCTGGGACATTTCTTTAAAATGATACCATGCTAACGTTAGCGTGCATCAAGTAGAAAAACATGACATCACTTATAGAATTTACTAAAGAAAAAAAAAAGCTAGCATAAAGTGACAACATTTTCAAGAGAAAAGCTATGATGCTAAAATGTTAACTGTAGCATGCGTCAAGTACCAACATATTATAGTCTGTCATGTGTATCTGTAAAATGGGTGAAAAATGCTAGCAGGCTAATGTTAGCATAAATCCAATATGACATTTGCTACAGAAAAAAAGAAGAAAGCCCACTAGCGTTAGCATGCTAACAGGTAGCATTCGTCATGTGACAAAATATTTGACGCCGAGGTGGATTCCTGCAAAATTTGCAAATAAAAAAGCCATCATGCTAACATTAGCATGCTAAAATACGGAGCAAAATGATTACTCTGCGCTGTGTACCTGGCACATTTCTTTAAAATGATACCATGCTAACGTTAGCGTGCATCAAGTAGAAAAACATGACATCACTTATAGAATTTACTAAAGAAAAAAAAAAAGCTAGCATAAAGTGACAAAATTTTCATAAAAAAACCCAAGATGCTAAATGTTAACTGTAGCATGCGTCAAGTACCAACATATTATAGTTTGTCATGTGTATCTGTAAAATGGGTCAAAAATGCTAGCAGGCTAATGTTAGCATAAATCCAATATGACATTTGCTACAAAAAAAAGAAGAAAGCCCACTAGCGTTAGCATACTAACAGGTAGCATTCGTCATGTGACCAAAATATTTGACGCCGAGGTGGATTCCTGCAAAATTTGCAAATAAAAAAGCCATCATGCTAACATTAGCATGCTAAAATACGGAACAAAATGATTACTCTGCGCTGTGTACCTGGGACATTTCTTTAAAATGATACCATGCTAACGTTAGCGTGCATCAAGAAGAAAAATATGACATCACTTATAGAATTTACTAAAGAAAAAAAAAGCTAGCATAAAGTGACAACATTTTCAAGAAAAAAGCTATGATGCTAAAATGTTAACTGTAGCATGCGTCAAGTACCAACATATTATAGTCTGTCATGTGTATCTGTAAAATGGGTGAAAAATGCTAGCAGGCTAATGTTAGCATAAATCCAATATGACATTTGCTACAGAAAAAAAGGAGAAAGCCCACTAGCGTTAGCATGCTAACAGGTAGCATTCGTCATGTGACAAAATATTTGACTCTGAGGTGTAGACTTGCAAAATTTGCATAAAATGCTAGCAGGCTAATGGTAGCATAAATCCAATATGACATTTGCTACAGAAAAAAAGAAGAAAGCCCACTAGCGTTAGCATGCTAACAGGTAGCATTCGTCATGTGACAAAATATTTGACTCTGAAGTGTAGACTTGCAAAATTTGCATAAAATGCTAGCAGGCTAATGTTAGCATAAATCCAATATGACATTTGCTACAGAAAAAAAGAAGAAAGCCCACTAGCGTTAGCATACTAACAGGTAGCATTCGTCATGTGACAAAATATTTGACTCTGAGGTGTAGACTTGCAAAATTTGCATAAAATGCTAGCAGGCTAATGTTAGCATACATCCAATATGACATTTGCTACAGAAAAAAAGAAGAAAGCCCACTAGCGTTAGCATACTAACAGGTAGCATTCGTCATGTGACAAAATATTTGACTCTGAGGTGTAGACTTGCAAAATTTGCATAAAATGCTAGCAGGCTAATGTTAGCATAAATCCAATATGACATTTGCTACAGAAAAAAAGAAGAAAGCCCACTAGCGTTAGCATACTAACAGGTAGCATTCGTCATGTGACAAAATATTTGACTCTGAAGTGTAGACTTGCAAAATTTGCATAAATTGCTATCATGCTAATGTTATAATGCTAAAATACTAACTGTAGCATGCATCGAGTACCAAAATATATTACTCTGCAATGTGTACCTGGGACATTTGTTTAAAATGCTAGCATGCTAACGTTAGCATAAATCAAGTAGAAAAATGTGTGTAAAATATATCATGCTAAAGTTTTAGCATGCTATTTATTCTTTAGCTAATTTAGCGGGTACACAATCATATTTTCTTACTTGACGAATGCTACCTGTTAGCGTTAGCAATAGTAGGCTAGCTTTTTCAGCCAATGTTCTAGTGTCATATTTTCCTACTTGATGCATGCTAACGTTAGCATGATAGCTTTTTTTTGGGACAAATTCTGCAGGTATACATCGCAGCGTCAAATATTTTGTGACTTGACGAATGCTACCTGTTAGCATGCTAATGCTAGTAGGCTTTTTAAAAAAAAAATTTTTTAGCAAATACACCAGTTTCACATTTTGGTATTTGATATATGCTAATGTTAGCATGCTAAACACATTTTTGCCAGCACTCACCTCAGAGTAATATATTTTGTCACTCAAACGTTTGCTACAATTAGCATTTTAGCATGAGCATGCTAGTGTTTTTCAAGCTAATTTAGCAGGTGTCATATTCATTTCACTAATGCTAACCTTAGGCATGCTATTGTTAGCATGCCAGCTTTTGTGGCTCATATTTTTTTGTTACTCGACGCTGTCCGGCTGGCGTGCTAACTGTTAGCATTTCACCCGCCCGAGACCCTAAGTAAAAGGTTACCATGGCAACGTCTGGTCTGGCGGTCGGCGTAGTACCCGTGCCCGCAGGCGGGGGTGCAGTAGCCCTCCATCAGGTAGGCGGGGGGCGCGCAGGCCCGGCAGCGTCCCACGTCGTCGCACAGCGAGCAGTCGCTGGAGCACGCTGCAAGGGTCAAAGGTCAAAGGTGGGTTTGCCCCGCCCCCGCGGCGCTGACTTACGTTGGCACGCGTGGGCGAAGGCGTCCAGGAAGAAGCCGCGCCCACATCGCAGCACGCAGCGACCCCGCAGGATGGCGTGCGGCGGCTGGCATCGCAGGCAGTGGGCGGGGCCGTCGCACTCCATGCAGAGATCATCGCAGCCTGCAGACAGGAGGCGTCACTCGCTCAGTAAGGGGAGGAGCTTAGCGAAATACATTTGATTTAGGTTCGCAATGCATCGTAACCTCAGGGGAAAAACACCATTCAAAGATCATCTAATGATGGGGGAACTATTTTAAAGGATCGACTGTAAAAATGCTTGTCAAAGATCATCTATATGAGAGGAGTGCTCCACTGTTTTACAGGACAATACTTCAAAAAACACGACTCAAAGATCCTGGATACGACAATAATGATCTGCTTTTTTTAAGGACCAACTAAATAAAAAATATTAAAAGATCATCTATTAAGGTGAAGCTGTTTTTGAGGATCGTCTTCAAAAATGCTTGTCAAAGATCCTCTATATGAGAGGAGTGCTCCACTGTTTATAGGACAATACTTCAAAAAACACGACTCAAAGATCCTGCATACGACAATAATGATGTGCTTTTTTTAAGGACCAACTAAATAAAAAATATTAAAAGATCATCTATTAAAGTGAAGCTGTTTTTGAGGATCGTCTTCAAAAATGCTTGTCAAAGATCCTCTATATGACAGGAGTGCTCCACTGTTTTTAAGGACAACACTCAAAAACACGACTCAAAGATCCTGGATATGACAATATTGACATTTTTTTTTTTTTGGAGAACCAACCAAAAATAAACACTATTCAAAGATCATCTATTGAAACGGAAGCTGTTTTTGAGGATCGACTACAAAAATGCTTGTCAAAGATCATTGATGTGACAGGAGCACTCCTCTGGTTTGAATACCTTCCTACAAAAAAGACGACTCAAAGATCTTCTATACGAGAGTAGTGCTGTTTTTGAGGACCTACTAAAAAACACTATTCAAAGATCATCTAATGACGGGGAAACTATTTTAAAGGATCGACTGTAAAAATGCTTGTCAAAGATCCTCTATATGAGAGGAGTGCTCCACTGTTTTACAGGACAAAACTTCAAAAAACACGACTCAAAGATCCTGGATACGACAATAATGATCTGCTTTTTTTAAGGACCAACTAAATAAAAAATATTAAAAGATCATCATGTTTTTGAGGATCGTCTTCAAAAATGCTTGTCAAAGATCCTCTATATGACAGGAGTGCTCCACTGTTTTTAAGGACAACACTCAAAAACACGACTCAAAGATCCTGGATATGACAATATTGACGTTTTTTTTTTTTTTGGAGAACCAACCAAAAAAACCACTATTCAAAGATCATCTATTGAAACGGAAGCTGTTTTTGAGGATCGACTACAAAAATGCTTGTCACAGATCATTGATGTGACAGGAGCACTCTTCTGCTTTGAATACCTTCCTACAAAAAAACACGACTCAAAGATCTTCTATACGAGAGTAGTGCTGTTTTTGAGGACCTACTAAAAAAACACTATTCAAAGATCATCTAATGACGGGGAAACTATTTTAAAGGATCGACTGTAAAAATGCTTGTCAAAGATCCTCTATATGAGAGGAGTGCTCCACTGTTTATAGGACAATACTTCAAAAAACACGACTCAAAGATCCTGCATACGACAATAATGATCTGCTTTTTTTAAGGACCAACTAAATAAAAAATATTAAAAGATCATCTATTAAGGTGAAGCTGTTTTTGAAGATCGTCTTCAAAAATGCTTGTCAAAGATCCTCTATATGACAGGAGTGCTCCACTGTTTTTAAGGACAACACTCAAAAACACGATTCAAAGATCCTGGATATGACAATATTGAGTTTTTTTTTTTTTTTTTGGAGAACCAACCAAAAAAAAAACACTATTCAAAGATCATCTATTGAAACGGAAGCTGTTTTTGAGGATCGACTACAAAAATGCTTGTCAAAGATCATTGATGTGACAGGAGCACTCTTCTGCTTTGAATACCTTCCTACAAAAAACAAGACTCAAAGATCTTCTATACGAGAGTAGTGCTGTTTTTGAGGACCTACTAAAAAACACTATTCAAAGATCATCTAATGACGGGGAAACTATTTTAAAGGATCGACTGTAAAAATGCTTGTCAAAGATCCTCTATATGAGAGGAGTGCTCCACTGTTTATAGGACAATACTTCAAAAAACACGACTCAAAGATCCTGGATACAAAAAAAAAAAAAGATCTGCTTTTTTTAAGGACCAACTAAATAAAAAATATTAAAAGATCATCTATTAAGGTGAAGCTGTTTTTGAGGATCGTCTTCAAAAATGCTTGTCAAAGATCCTCTATATGACAAGAGTGCTCCACTGTTTTTAAGGACGACACTCAAAAACACGACTCAAAGATCCTGGATATGACAATATTGACGTTTTTTTTTTTTTTGGAGAACCAACCAAAATAAAACACTATTCAAAGATCATCTATTGAAACGGAAGCTGTTTTTGAGGATCGACTACAAAAATGCTTGTCAAAGATCATTGATGTGACAGGAGCACTCTTCTACTTTGAATACCTTCCTACAAAAAAACACGACTCAAAGATCTTCTATACGAGAGTAGTGCTGTTTTTGAGGACCTACTAAAAAACACTATTCAAAGATCATCTAATGACGGGGAAACTATTTTAAAGGATCGACTGTAAAAATGCTTGTCAAAGATCCTCTATATGAGAGGAGTGCTCCACTGTTTATAGGACAATACTTCAAAAAACACGACTCAAAGATCCTGCATACGACAATAATGATCTGCTTTTTTTAAGGACCAACTAAATAAAAAATATTAAAAGATCATCTATTAAAGTGAAGCTGTTTTTGAGGATCGTCTTCAAAAATGCTTGTCAAAGATCCTCTATATGACAGGAGTGCTCCACTGTTTTTAAGGACAACACTCAAAAACACGACTCAAAGATCCTGGATATGACAATATTGACGTTTTGTTTTTTTGGAGAACCAACCAAAAAAAAACACTATTCAAAGATCATCTATTGAAACGGAAGCTGTTTTTGAGGATCGACTACAAAAATGCTTGTCAAAGATCATTGATGTGACAGGAGCACTCTTCTGCTTTGAATACCTTCCTACAAAAAACACGACTCAAAGATCTACTATACGAGAGTAGTGCTGTTTTTGAGGACCTACTAAAAAAAACACTATTCAAAGATCATCTAATGACGGGGAAACTATTTTAAAGGATCGACTGTAAAAATGCTTGTCAAAGATCCTCTATATGAGAGGAGTGCTCCACTGTTTATAGGACAATACTTCAAAAAACACGACTCAAAGATCCTGGATACGACAATAATGATCTGCTTTTTTTAAGGACCAACTAAATAAAAAATATTAAAAGATCATCTATTAAGGTGAAGCTGTTTTTGAGGATTGTCTTCAAAAATGCTTGTCAAAGATCCTCTATATGACAGGAATGCTCCACTGTTTTTAAGGACAACACTCAAAAACACGACTCAAAGATCCTAGATATGACAATATTGACGTTGTTTTTTTTGGAGAACCAACCAAAAAAAACACTATTCAAAGATCATCTATTGAAACGGAAGCTGTTTTTGAGGATCGACTACAAAAATGCTTGTCAAAGATCATTGATGTGACAGGAGCACTCCTCTGCTTTGAATACCTTCCTACAAAAATCACGACTCAAAGATCTTCTATACGAGAGTAGTGCTGTTTTTGAGGACCTACTAAAAAAACACTATTCAAAGATCATCTAATGACGGGGAAACTATTTTAAAGGATCGACTGTAAAAATGCTTGTCAAAGATCCTCTATATGAGAGGAGTGCTCCACTGTTTATAGGACAATACTTCAAAAAACACGACTCAAAGATCCTGGATACGACAATAATGATCTGCTTTTTTTTAAGGACCAACTAAATAAAAAATATTAAAAGATCATCTATTAAGGTGAAGCTGTTTTTGAGGATCGTCTTCAAAAATGCTTGTCAAAGATCCTCTATATGACAGGAGTGCTCCACTGTTTTTAAGGACGACACTCAAAAACACGACTCAAAGATCCTGGATATGACAATATTGACGTTTTTTTTTTTTTTGGAGAACCAACCAAAATAAACACTATTCAAAGATCATCTATTGAAACGGAAGCTATTTTTGAGGATCGACTACAAAAATGCTTGTCAAAGATCATTGATGTGACAGGAGCACTCTTCTGCTTTGAATACCTTCCTACAAAAATCACGACTCAAAGATCTTCTATACGAGAGTAGTGCTGTTTTTGAGGACCTACTAAAAAAACACTATTCAAAGATCATCTAATGACGGGGAAACTATTTTAAAGGATCGACTGTAAAAATGCTTGTCAAAGATCCTCTATATGAGAGGAGTGCTCCACTGTTTTTCAGGACAATACTTCAAAAACACGACTCAAAGATCCTGGATACGACAATAATGATCTGCTTTTTTTTAAGGACCAACTAAATAAAAAATATTAAAAGATCATCTATTAAGGTGAAGCTGTTTTTGAGGATCGTCTTCAAAAATGCTTGTCAAAGATCCTCTATATGACAGGAGTGCTCCACTGTTTTTAAGGACGACACTCAAAAACACGACTCAAAGATCCTGGATATGACAATATTGACGTTTTTTTTTTTTTTGGAGAACCAACCAAAATAAACACTATTCAAAGATCATCTATTGAAACGGAAGCTATTTTTGAGGATCGACTACAAAAATGCTTGTCAAAGATCATTGATGTGACAGGAGCACTCTTCTGCTTTGAATACCTTCCTACAAAAATCACGACTCAAAGATCTTCTATACGAGAGTAGTGCTGTTTTTGAGGACCTACTAAAAAAACACTATTCAAAGATCATCTAATGACGGGGAAACTATTTTAAAGGATCGACTGTAAAAATGCTTGTCAAAGATCCTCTATATGAGAGGAGTGCTCCACTGTTTTTCAGGACAATACTTCAAAAAACACGACTCAAAGATCCTGGATACGACAATAATGATCTGCTTTTTTTAAGGACCAACTAAATAAAAAATATTAAAAGATCATCATGTTTTTGAGGATCGTCTTCAAAAATGCTTGTCAAAGATCCTCTATATGACAGGAGTGCTCCACTGTTTTTAAGGACAACACTCAAAAACACGACTCAAAGATCCTGGATATGACAATATTGACGTTTTTTTTTTTTTTGGAGAACCAACCAAAAAAACCACTATTCAAAGATCATCTATTGAAACGGAAGCTGTTTTTGAGGATCGACTACAAAAATGCTTGTCACAGATCATTGATGTGACAGGAGCACTCTTCTGCTTTGAATACCTTCCTACAAAAAAACACGACTCAAAGATCTTCTATACGAGAGTAGTGCTGTTTTTGAGGACCTACTAAAAAAACACTATTCAAAGATCATCTAATGACGGGGAAACTATTTTAAAGGATCGACTGTAAAAATGCTTGTCAAAGATCCTCTATATGAGAGGAGTGCTCCACTGTTTATAGGACAATACTTCAAAAAACACGACTCAAAGATCCTGCATACGACAATAATGATCTGCTTTTTTTAAGGACCAACTAAATAAAAAATATTAAAAGATCATCTATTAAGGTGAAGCTGTTTTTGAAGATCGTCTTCAAAAATGCTTGTCAAAGATCCTCTATATGACAGGAGTGCTCCACTGTTTTTAAGGACAACACTCAAAAACACGATTCAAAGATCCTGGATATGACAATATTGAGTTTTTTTTTTTTTTTTTGGAGAACCAACCAAAAAAAAAACACTATTCAAAGATCATCTATTGAAACGGAAGCTGTTTTTGAGGATCGACTACAAAAATGCTTGTCAAAGATCATTGATGTGACAGGAGCACTCTTCTGCTTTGAATACCTTCCTACAAAAAACAAGACTCAAAGATCTTCTATACGAGAGTAGTGCTGTTTTTGAGGACCTACTAAAAAACACTATTCAAAGATCATCTAATGACGGGGAAACTATTTTAAAGGATCGACTGTAAAAATGCTTGTCAAAGATCCTCTATATGAGAGGAGTGCTCCACTGTTTATAGGACAATACTTCAAAAAACACGACTCAAAGATCCTGGATACAAAAAAAAAAAAAGATCTGCTTTTTTTAAGGACCAACTAAATAAAAAATATTAAAAGATCATCTATTAAGGTGAAGCTGTTTTTGAGGATCGTCTTCAAAAATGCTTGTCAAAGATCCTCTATATGACAAGAGTGCTCCACTGTTTTTAAGGACGACACTCAAAAACACGACTCAAAGATCCTGGATATGACAATATTGACGTTTTTTTTTTTTTTGGAGAACCAACCAAAATAAAACACTATTCAAAGATCATCTATTGAAACGGAAGCTGTTTTTGAGGATCGACTACAAAAATGCTTGTCAAAGATCATTGATGTGACAGGAGCACTCTTCTACTTTGAATACCTTCCTACAAAAAAACACGACTCAAAGATCTTCTATACGAGAGTAGTGCTGTTTTTGAGGACCTACTAAAAAACACTATTCAAAGATCATCTAATGACGGGGAAACTATTTTAAAGGATCGACTGTAAAAATGCTTGTCAAAGATCCTCTATATGAGAGGAGTGCTCCACTGTTTATAGGACAATACTTCAAAAAACACGACTCAAAGATCCTGCATACGACAATAATGATCTGCTTTTTTTAAGGACCAACTAAATAAAAAATATTAAAAGATCATCTATTAAAGTGAAGCTGTTTTTGAGGATCGTCTTCAAAAATGCTTGTCAAAGATCCTCTATATGACAGGAGTGCTCCACTGTTTTTAAGGACAACACTCAAAAACACGACTCAAAGATCCTGGATATGACAATATTGACGTTTTGTTTTTTTGGAGAACCAACCAAAAAAAAACACTATTCAAAGATCATCTATTGAAACGGAAGCTGTTTTTGAGGATCGACTACAAAAATGCTTGTCAAAGATCATTGATGTGACAGGAGCACTCTTCTGCTTTGAATACCTTCCTACAAAAAACACGACTCAAAGATCTACTATACGAGAGTAGTGCTGTTTTTGAGGACCTACTAAAAAAAACACTATTCAAAGATCATCTAATGACGGGGAAACTATTTTAAAGGATCGACTGTAAAAATGCTTGTCAAAGATCCTCTATATGAGAGGAGTGCTCCACTGTTTATAGGACAATACTTCAAAAAACACGACTCAAAGATCCTGGATACGACAATAATGATCTGCTTTTTTTAAGGACCAACTAAATAAAAAATATTAAAAGATCATCTATTAAGGTGAAGCTGTTTTTGAGGATTGTCTTCAAAAATGCTTGTCAAAGATCCTCTATATGACAGGAATGCTCCACTGTTTTTAAGGACAACACTCAAAAACACGACTCAAAGATCCTAGATATGACAATATTGACGTTGTTTTTTTTGGAGAACCAACCAAAAAAAACACTATTCAAAGATCATCTATTGAAACGGAAGCTGTTTTTGAGGATCGACTACAAAAATGCTTGTCAAAGATCATTGATGTGACAGGAGCACTCCTCTGCTTTGAATACCTTCCTACAAAAATCACGACTCAAAGATCTTCTATACGAGAGTAGTGCTGTTTTTGAGGACCTACTAAAAAAACACTATTCAAAGATCATCTAATGACGGGGAAACTATTTTAAAGGATCGACTGTAAAAATGCTTGTCAAAGATCCTCTATATGAGAGGAGTGCTCCACTGTTTATAGGACAATACTTCAAAAAACACGACTCAAAGATCCTGGATACGACAATAATGATCTGCTTTTTTTTAAGGACCAACTAAATAAAAAATATTAAAAGATCATCTATTAAGGTGAAGCTGTTTTTGAGGATCGTCTTCAAAAATGCTTGTCAAAGATCCTCTATATGACAGGAGTGCTCCACTGTTTTTAAGGACGACACTCAAAAACACGACTCAAAGATCCTGGATATGACAATATTGACGTTTTTTTTTTTTTTGGAGAACCAACCAAAATAAACACTATTCAAAGATCATCTATTGAAACGGAAGCTATTTTTGAGGATCGACTACAAAAATGCTTGTCAAAGATCATTGATGTGACAGGAGCACTCTTCTGCTTTGAATACCTTCCTACAAAAATCACGACTCAAAGATCTTCTATACGAGAGTAGTGCTGTTTTTGAGGACCTACTAAAAAAACACTATTCAAAGATCATCTAATGACGGGGAAACTATTTTAAAGGATCGACTGTAAAAATGCTTGTCAAAGATCCTCTATATGAGAGGAGTGCTCCACTGTTTTTCAGGACAATACTTCAAAAAACACGACTCAAAGATCCTGGATACGACAATAATGATCTGCTTTTTTTTAAGGACCAACTAAATAAAAAATATTAAAAGATCATCTATTAAGGTGAAGCTGTTTTTGAGGATCGTCTTCAAAAATGCTTGTCAAAGATCCTCTATATGACAGGAGTGCTCCACTGTTTTTAAGGACGACACTCAAAAACACGACTCAAAGATCCTGGATATGACAATATTGACGTTTTTTTTTTTTTTGGAGAACCAACCAAAATAAACACTATTCAAAGATCATCTATTGAAACGGAAGCTATTTTTGAGGATCGACTACAAAAATGCTTGTCAAAGATCATTGATGTGACAGGAGCACTCTTCTGCTTTGAATACCTTCCTACAAAAATCACGACTCAAAGATCTTCTATACGAGAGTAGTGCTGTTTTTGAGGACCTACTAAAAAAACACTATTCAAAGATCATCTAATGACGGGGAAACTATTTTAAAGGATCGACTGTAAAAATGCTTGTCAAAGATCCTCTATATGAGAGGAGTGCTCCACTGTTTTTCAGGACAATACTTCAAAAAACACGACTCAAAGATCCTGGATACGACAATAATGATCTGCTTTTTTTAAGGACCAACTAAATAAAAAATATTAAAAGATCATCATGTTTTTGAGGATCGTCTTCAAAAATGCTTGTCAAAGATCCTCTATATGACAGGAGTGCTCCACTGTTTTTAAGGACAACACTCAAAAACACGACTCAAAGATCCTGGATATGACAATATTGACGTTTTTTTTTTTTTTGGAGAACCAACCAAAAAAACCACTATTCAAAGATCATCTATTGAAACGGAAGCTGTTTTTGAGGATCGACTACAAAAATGCTTGTCACAGATCATTGATGTGACAGGAGCACTCTTCTGCTTTGAATACCTTCCTACAAAAAAACACGACTCAAAGATCTTCTATACGAGAGTAGTGCTGTTTTTGAGGACCTACTAAAAAAACACTATTCAAAGATCATCTAATGACGGGGAAACTATTTTAAAGGATCGACTGTAAAAATGCTTGTCAAAGATCCTCTATATGAGAGGAGTGCTCCACTGTTTATAGGACAATACTTCAAAAAACACGACTCAAAGATCCTGCATACGACAATAATGATCTGCTTTTTTTAAGGACCAACTAAATAAAAAATATTAAAAGATCATCTATTAAGGTGAAGCTGTTTTTGAAGATCGTCTTCAAAAATGCTTGTCAAAGATCCTCTATATGACAGGAGTGCTCCACTGTTTTTAAGGACAACACTCAAAAACACGATTCAAAGATCCTGGATATGACAATATTGAGTTTTTTTTTTTTTTTTTGGAGAACCAACCAAAAAAAAAACACTATTCAAAGATCATCTATTGAAACGGAAGCTGTTTTTGAGGATCGACTACAAAAATGCTTGTCAAAGATCATTGATGTGACAGGAGCACTCTTCTGCTTTGAATACCTTCCTACAAAAAACAAGACTCAAAGATCTTCTATACGAGAGTAGTGCTGTTTTTGAGGACCTACTAAAAAACACTATTCAAAGATCATCTAATGACGGGGAAACTATTTTAAAGGATCGACTGTAAAAATGCTTGTCAAAGATCCTCTATATGAGAGGAGTGCTCCACTGTTTATAGGACAATACTTCAAAAAACACGACTCAAAGATCCTGGATACAAAAAAAAAAAAAGATCTGCTTTTTTTAAGGACCAACTAAATAAAAAATATTAAAAGATCATCTATTAAGGTGAAGCTGTTTTTGAGGATCGTCTTCAAAAATGCTTGTCAAAGATCCTCTATATGACAAGAGTGCTCCACTGTTTTTAAGGACGACACTCAAAAACACGACTCAAAGATCCTGGATATGACAATATTGACGTTTTTTTTTTTTTTGGAGAACCAACCAAAATAAAACACTATTCAAAGATCATCTATTGAAACGGAAGCTGTTTTTGAGGATCGACTACAAAAATGCTTGTCAAAGATCATTGATGTGACAGGAGCACTCTTCTACTTTGAATACCTTCCTACAAAAAAACACGACTCAAAGATCTTCTATACGAGAGTAGTGCTGTTTTTGAGGACCTACTAAAAAACACTATTCAAAGATCATCTAATGACGGGGAAACTATTTTAAAGGATCGACTGTAAAAATGCTTGTCAAAGATCCTCTATATGAGAGGAGTGCTCCACTGTTTATAGGACAATACTTCAAAAAACACGACTCAAAGATCCTGCATACGACAATAATGATCTGCTTTTTTTAAGGACCAACTAAATAAAAAATATTAAAAGATCATCTATTAAAGTGAAGCTGTTTTTGAGGATCGTCTTCAAAAATGCTTGTCAAAGATCCTCTATATGACAGGAGTGCTCCACTGTTTTTAAGGACAACACTCAAAAACACGACTCAAAGATCCTGGATATGACAATATTGACGTTTTGTTTTTTTGGAGAACCAACCAAAAAAAAACACTATTCAAAGATCATCTATTGAAACGGAAGCTGTTTTTGAGGATCGACTACAAAAATGCTTGTCAAAGATCATTGATGTGACAGGAGCACTCTTCTGCTTTGAATACCTTCCTACAAAAAACACGACTCAAAGATCTTCTATACGAGAGTAGTGCTGTTTTTGAGGACCTACTAAAAAAAACACTATTCAAAGATCATCTAATGACGGGGAAACTATTTTAAAGGATCGACTGTAAAAATGCTTGTCAAAGATCCTCTATATGAGAGGAGTGCTCCACTGTTTATAGGACAATACTTCAAAAAACACGACTCAAAGATCCTGGATACGACAATAATGATCTGCTTTTTTTAAGGACCAACTAAATAAAAAATATTAAAAGATCATCTATTAAGGTGAAGCTGTTTTTGAGGATTGTCTTCAAAAATGCTTGTCAAAGATCCTCTATATGACAGGAATGCTCCACTGTTTTTAAGGACAACACTCAAAAACACGACTCAAAGATCCTAGATATGACAATATTGACGTTGTTTTTTTTGGAGAACCAACCAAAAAAAACACTATTCAAAGATCATCTATTGAAACGGAAGCTGTTTTTGAGGATCGACTACAAAAATGCTTGTCAAAGATCATTGATGTGACAGGAGCACTCCTCTGCTTTGAATACCTTCCTACAAAAATCACGACTCAAAGATCTTCTATACGAGAGTAGTGCTGTTTTTGAGGACCTACTAAAAAAACACTATTCAAAGATCATCTAATGACGGGGAAACTATTTTAAAGGATCGACTGTAAAAATGCTTGTCAAAGATCCTCTATATGAGAGGAGTGCTCCACTGTTTATAGGACAATACTTCAAAAAACACGACTCAAAGATCCTGGATACGACAATAATGATCTGCTTTTTTTTAAGGACCAACTAAATAAAAAATATTAAAAGATCATCTATTAAGGTGAAGCTGTTTTTGAGGATCGTCTTCAAAAATGCTTGTCAAAGATCCTCTATATGACAGGAGTGCTCCACTGTTTTTAAGGACGACACTCAAAAACACGACTCAAAGATCCTGGATATGACAATATTGACGTTTTTTTTTTTTTTGGAGAACCAACCAAAATAAACACTATTCAAAGATCATCTATTGAAACGGAAGCTATTTTTGAGGATCGACTACAAAAATGCTTGTCAAAGATCATTGATGTGACAGGAGCACTCTTCTGCTTTGAATACCTTCCTACAAAAATCACGACTCAAAGATCTTCTATACGAGAGTAGTGCTGTTTTTGAGGACCTACTAAAAAAACACTATTCAAAGATCATCTAATGACGGGGAAACTATTTTAAAGGATCGACTGTAAAAATGCTTGTCAAAGATCCTCTATATGAGAGGAGTGCTCCACTGTTTTTCAGGACAATACTTCAAAAAACACGACTCAAAGATCCTGGATACGACAATAATGATCTGCTTTTTTTTAAGGACCAACTAAATAAAAAATATTAAAAGATCATCTATTAAGGTGAAGCTGTTTTTGAGGATCGTCTTCAAAAATGCTTGTCAAAGATCCTCTATATGACAGGAGTGCTCCACTGTTTTTAAGGACGACACTCAAAAACACGACTCAAAGATCCTGGATATGACAATATTGACGTTTTTTTTTTTTTTGGAGAACCAACCAAAATAAACACTATTCAAAGATCATCTATTGAAACGGAAGCTATTTTTGAGGATCGACTACAAAAATGCTTGTCAAAGATCATTGATGTGACAGGAGCACTCTTCTGCTTTGAATACCTTCCTACAAAAATCACGACTCAAAGATCTTCTATACGAGAGTAGTGCTGTTTTTGAGGACCTACTAAAAAAACACTATTCAAAGATCATCTAATGACGGGGAAACTATTTTAAAGGATCGACTGTAAAAATGCTTGTCAAAGATCCTCTATATGAGAGGAGTGCTCCACTGTTTTTCAGGACAATACTTCAAAAAACACGACTCAAAGATCCTGGATACGACAATAATGATCTGCTTTTTTTAAGGACCAACTAAATAAAAAATACTAAAAGATCATCTATTAAGGTGAAGCTGTTTTTGAGGATCGTCTTCAAAAATGCTTGTCAAAGATCCTCTATATGACAGGAGTGCTCCACTGTTTTTAAGGACGACACTCAAAAACACGACTCAAAGATCCTGGATATGACAATATTGACGTTTTTTTTTTTTGGAGAACCAACCAAAAAAAACACTATTCAAAGATCATCTATTGAAACGGAAGCTGTTTTTGAGGATCGACTACAAAAATGCTTGTCAAAGATCATTGATGTGACAGGAGCACTCTTCTACTTTGAATACCTTCCTACAAAAAAGACGACTCAAAGATCTTCTATACAAGAGTAGTGCTGTTTTTGAGGACCTACTAAAAAACACTATTCAAAGATCATCTAATGACGGGGAAACTATTTTAAAGGATCGACTGTAAAAATGCTTGTCAAAGATCCTCTATATGAGAGGAGTGCTCCACTGTTTATAGGACAAAACTTCAAAAAACACGACTCAAAGATCCTGCATACAACAATAATGATCTGCTTTTTTTAAGGACCAACTAAATAAAAAATATTAAAAGATCATCTATTAAGGTGAAGCTGTTTTTGAGGATCGTCTTCAAAAATGCTTGTCAAAGATCCTCTATATGACAGGAGTGCTCCACTGTTTTTAAGGACGACACTCAAAAACACGACTCAAAGATCCTGGATATGACAATATTGACGTTTTTTTTTTTTTTTGGAGAACCAACCAAAAAAAAACACTTTTCAAAGATCATCTATTGAAACGGAAGCTGTTTTTGAGGATCGACTACAAAAATGCTTGTCAAAGATCATTGATGTGACAGGAGCACTCTTCTACTTTGAATACCTTCCTACAAAAAACACGACTCAAAGATCTTCTATACGAGAGTAGTGCTGTTTTTGAGGACCTACTAAAAAAACACGATTCAAAGATCATCTAATGACGGGGAAACTATTTTAAAGGATCGACTGTAAAAATGCTTGTCAAAGATCCTCTATATGAGAGGAGTGCTCCACTGTTTACAGGACAATACTTCAAAAAACACGACTCAAAGATCCTGCATACGACAATAATGATCTGCTTTTTTTAAGGACCAACTAAATAAAAAATATTAAAAGATCATCATGTTTTTGAGGATCGTCTTCAAAAATGCTTGTCAAAGATCCTCTATATGACAGGAGTGCTCCACTGTTTTTAAGGACGACACTCAAAAACACGACTCAAAGATCCTGGATATGACAATATTGATGTTTTTTTTTTTTTTTGGAGAACCAACCAAAAAAAACATTATTCAAAGATCATCTATTGAAATGGAAGCTGTTTTTGAGGATCGACTACAAAAATGCTTGTCAAAGATCATTGATGTGACAGGAGCACTCTTCTGCTTTGAATACCTTCCTACAAAAAAGACGACTCAAAGATCTTCTATACGAGAGTAGTGCTGTTTTTGAGGACCTACTAAAAAACACTATTCAAAGATCATCTAATGACGGGGAAACTATTTTAAAGGATCGACTGTAAAAATGCTTGTCAAAGATCCTCTATATGAAAGGAGTGCTCCACTGTTTATAGGACAATACTTCAAAAAACACGACTCAAAGATCCTGCATACGACAATAATGATCTGCTTTTTTTAAGGACCAACTAAATAAAAAATATTAAAAGATCATCATGTTTTTGAGGATCGTCTTCAAAAATGCTTGTCAAAGATCCTCTATATGACAGGAGTGCTCCACTGTTTTTAAGGACAACACTCAAAAACACGACTCAAAGATCCTGGATATGACACTATTGACGTTTTTTTTTTTTGGAGAACCAACCAAAAAAAACCACTATTCAAAGATCATCTATTGAAACGGAAGCTGTTTTTGAGGATCGACTACAAAAATGCTTGTCAAAGATCATTGATGTGACAGGAGCACTCCTCTGCTTTGAATACCTTCCTACAAAAATCACGACTCAAAGATCTTCTATACGAGAGTAGTGCTGTTTTTGAGGACCTACTAAAAAAACACTATTCAAAGATCATCTAATGACGGGGAAACTATTTTAAAGGATCGACTGCAAAAATGCTTGTCAAAGATCCTCTATATGAGAGGAGTGCTCCACTGTTTATAGGACAATACTTCAAAAAACACGACTCAAAGATCCTGGATACGACAATAATGATCTGCTTTTTTTAAGGACCAACTAAATAAAAAATATTAAAAGATCATCTATTAAGGTGAAGCTGTTTTTGAGGATCGTCTTCAAAAATGCTTGTCAAAGATCCTCTATATGACAGGAGTGCTCCACTGTTTTTAAGGACAACACTCAAAAACACGACTCAAAGATCCTGGATATGACAATATTGACGTTTTTTTTTTTTTTTTTGGAGAACCAACCAAAAAAAACACTATTCAAAGATCATCTATTGAAACGGAAGCTGTTTTTGAGGATCGACTGCAAAAATGCTTGTCAAAGATCATTGATGTGACAGGAGCACTCTCCTGCTTTGAATACCTTCCTACAAAAAACACGACTCAAAGATCTTCTATACGAGAGTAGTGCTGTTTTTGAGGACCTACTAAAAAAACACTATTCAAAGATCATCTAATGACGGGGAAACTATTTTAAAGGATCGACTGTAAAAATGCTTGTCAAAGATCCTCTATATGAGAGGAGTGCTCCACTGTTTATAGGACAATACTTCAAAAAACACGACTCAAAGATCCTGGATACAAAAAAAAAAAAGATCTGCTTTTTTTAAGGACCAACTAAATAAAAAATATTAAAAGATGATCTATTAAGGTGAAGCTGTTTTTGAGGATCGTCTTCAAAAAAGCTTGTCAAAGATCCTCTATATGACAGGAGTGCTCCACTGTTTTTAAGGACAACACTCAAAAACACGACTCAAAGATCCTGGATATGACAATATTGACGTTTTTTTTTTTTTTGGAGAACCAACCAAAAAAAAACACTATTCAAAGATCATCTATTGAAACGGAAGCTGTTTTTGAGGATCGACTACAAAAATGCTTGTCAAAGATCATTGATGTGACAGGAGCACTCCTCTGCTTTGAATACCTTCCTACAAAAATCACGACTCAAAGATCTTCTATACGAGAGTAGTGCTGTTTTTGAGGACCTACTAAAAAACACTATTCAAAGATCATCTAATGACGGGGAAACTATTTTAAAGGATCGACTGTAAAAATGCTTGTCAAAGATCCTCTATATGAGAGGAGTGCTCCACTGTTTATAGGACAATGCTTCAAAAAACACGACTCAAAGATCCTGGATACGACAATAATGATCTGCTTTTTTTAAGGACCAACTAAATAAAAAATATTAAAAGATCATCTATTAAGGTGAAGCTGTTTTTGAGGATCTCCTTCAAAAATGCTTGTCAAAGATCCTCTATATGACAGGAGTGCTCCACTGTTTTTAAGGACAACACTCAAAAACACGACTCAAAGATCCTGGATATGACAATATTGACGTTTTTTTTTTTTTGGAGAACCAACCAAAAAAAAACACTATTCAAAGATCATCTATTGAAACGGAAGCTGTTTTTGAGGATCGACTACAAAAATGCTTGTCAAAGATCATTGATGTGACAGGAGCACTCCTCTGCTTTGAATACCTTCCTACAAAAAAACACGACTCAAAGATCTTCTATACGAGAGTAGTGCTGTTTTTGAGGACCTACTAAAAAAACACTATTCAAAGATCATCTAATGACGGGGAAACTATTTTAAAGGATCGACTGTAAAAATGCTTGTCAAAGATCCTCTATATGAGAGGAGTGCTCCACTGTTTATAGGACAATACTTCAAAAAACACGACTCAAAGATCCTGGATACGACAATATTGATCGGCTTTTTTTAAGGACCAACTGAATAAAAAATATTAAAAGATCATCTATTAAAGTGAAGCTGTTTTTGAGGATCGTCTTCAAAAATGCTTGTCAAAGATCCTCTATATGACAGGAGTGCTCCACTGTTTTTAAGGACAACACTCAAAAACACGACTCAAAGATCCTGGATATGACAATATTGACATTTTTTTTTTTTTTTGGAGAACCAACCAAAAAAAACATTATTCAAAGATCATCTATTGAAACGGAAGCTGTTTTTGAGGATCGACTACAAAAATGCTTGTCAAAGATCATTGATGTGACAGGAGCACTCTTCTGCTTTGAATACCTTCCTACAAAAAACACGACTCAAAGATCTTCTATACAAGAGTAGTGCTGTTTTTGAGGACCTACTAAAAAACACTATTCAAAGATCATCTATTGACGGGGAAACTATTTTAAAGGATCGACTGTAAAAATGCTTGTCAAAGATCCTCTAAATGAGAGGAGTGCTCCACTGTTTATAGGACAATACTTCAAAAAACACGACTCAAAGATCCTGGATACGACAATAATGATCTGCTTTTTTTAAGGACCAACTAAATAAAAAATGGTGAAGCTGTTTTTGAGGATCGTCTTCAAAAATGCTTGTCAAAGATCCTCTATATGACAGGAGTGCTCCACTGTTTTTAAGGACGACACTCAAAAACACGACTCAAAGATCCTGGATATGACAATATTGACGTTTTTTTTTTTTTTTGGAGAACCAACCAAAAAAAACACTATTCAAAGATCATCTATTGAAATGGAAGCTGTTTTTGAGGATCGACTACAAAAATGCTTGTCAAAGATCATTGATGTGACAGGAGCACTCCTCTGCTTTGAATACCTTCCTACAAAAAAACACGACTCAAAGATCTTCTATACGAGAGTAGTGCTGTTTTTGAGGACCTACTAAAAAACACTATTCAAAGATCATCTAATGACGGGGAAACTATTTTAAAGGATCGACTGTAAAAATGCTTGTCAAAGATCCTCTATATGAGAGGAGTGCTCCACTGTTTATAGGACAATACTTCAAAAAACACGACTCAAAGATCCTGGATACGACAATAATGATCTGCTTTTTTTAAGGACCAACTAAATAAAAAATATTAAAAGATCATCATGTTTTTGAGGATCGTCTTCAAAAATGCTTGTCAAAGATCCTCTATATGACAGGAGTGCTCCACTGTTTTTAAGGACGACACTCAAAAACACGACTCAAAGATCCTAGATATGACAATATTGACGTTTTTTTTTTTTGGAGAACCAACCAAAAAAAACACTATTCAATGATCATCTATTGAAACGGAAGCTGTTTTTGAGGCTCGACTACAAAAATGCTTGTCAAAGATCATTAATGTGACAGGAGCACTCTTCTGCTTTGAATACCTTCCTACAAAAAAGACGACTCAAAGATCTTCTATACGAGAGTAGTGCTGTTTTTGAGGACCTACTAAAAAACACTATTCAAAGATCATCTAATGACGGGGAAACTATTTTAAAGGATCGACTGTAAAAATGCTTGTCAAAGATCCTCTATGTGAAAGGAGTGCTCCACTGTTTATAGGACAATACTTCAAAAAACACGACTCAAAGATCCTGGATACGACAATAATGATCTACTTTTTTTAAGGACCAACTAAATAAAAAATGGTGAAGCTGTTTTTGAGGATCGTCTTCAAAAATGCTTGTCAAAGATCCTCTATATGACAGGAGTGCTCCACTGTTTTTAAGGACAACACTCAAAAACACGACTCAAAGATCCTGGATATGACAATATTGAAGTTTTTTTTTTTTTTTGGAGAACCAACCAAAAAAAACACTATTCAAAGATCATCTATTGAAACGGAAGCTGTTTTTGAGGATCGACTACAAAAATGCTTGTCAAAGATCATCGATGTGACAGGAGCACTCCTCTGCTTTGAATACCTTCCTACAAAAATCACGACTCAAAGATCTTCTATACGAGAGTAGTGCTGTTTTTGAGGACCTGCTAAAAAAAAACACTATTCAAAGATCATCTAATGACGGGGAAACTATTTTAAAGGATCGACTGTAAAAATGCTTGTCAAAGATCCTCTATATGAGAGGAGTGCTCCACTGTTTTACAGGACAATACTTCAAAAAACACGACTCAAAGATCCTGGATACGACAATAATGATCTGCTTTTTTTAAGGACCAACTAAATAAAAAATGGTGAAGCTGTTTTTGAGGATCGTCTTCAAAAATGCTTGTCAAAGATCCTCTATATGACAGGAGTGCTCCACTGTTTTTAAGGACAACACTCAAAAACACGACTCAAAGATCCTGGATATGACAATATTGACGTTTTTTTTTTTTTGGAGAACCAACCAAAAAAAACACTATTCAAAGATCATCTATTGAAACGGAAGCTGTTTTTGAGGATCGACTACAAAAATGCTTGTCAAAGATCATTGATGTGACAGGAGCACTCCTCTGCTTTGAATACCTTCCTACAAAAAAACAAGACTCAAAGATCTTCTATACGAGAGTAGTGCTGTTTTTGAGGACCCACTAAAAAAACACTATTCAAAGATCATCTAATGACGGGGAAACTATTTTAAAGGATCGACTGTAAAAATGCTTGTCAAAGATCCTCTATATGAGAGGAGTGCTCCACTGTTTATAGGACTATACTTCAAAAAACACGACTCAAAGATCCTGGATACGACAATAATGATCTGCTTTTTTTAAAGACCAACTAAATAAAAAATATTAAAAGATCATCATGTTTTTGAGGATCGTCTTCAAAAATGCTTGTCAAAGATCCTCTATATGACAGGAGTGCTCCACTGTTTTTAAGGACAACACTCAAAAACACGACTCAAAGATCCTGGATATGACAATATTGACGTTTTTTTTTTTTTGGAGAACCAACCAAAAAAAACACTATTCAAAGATCATCTATTGAAACGGAAGCTGTTTTTGAGGATCGACTACAAAAATGCTTGTCAAAGATCATTGATGTGACAGGAGCACTCCTCTGCTTTGAATACCTTCCTACAAAAAAACAAGACTCAAAGATCTTCTATACGAGAGTAGTGCTGTTTTTGAGGACCCACTAAAAAAACACTATTCAAAGATCATCTAATGACGGGGAAACTATTTTAAAGGATCGACTGTAAAAATGCTTGTCAAAGATCCTCTATATGAGAGGAGTGCTCCACTGTTTATAGGACTATACTTCAAAAAACACGACTCAAAGATCCTGGATACGACAATAATGATCTGCTTTTTTTAAAGACCAACTAAATAAAAAATATTAAAAGATCATCATGTTTTTGAGGATCGTCTTCAAAAATGCTTGTCAAAGATCCTCTATATGACAGGAGTGCTCCACTGTTTTTAAGGACAACACTCAAAAACACGACTCAAAGATCCTAGATATGACAATATAGACGTTTTTTTTTGTTTTTGGAGAACCAACCAAAAAAAAACACTATTCAAAGATCATCTATTGAAACGGAAGCTGTTTTTGAGGATCGACTGCAAAAATGCTTGTCAAAGATCATTGATGTGACAGGAGCACTCTTCTGCTTTGAATACCTTCCTACAAAAAAGACGACTCAAAGATCTTCTATACGAGAGTAGTGCTGTTTTTGAGGACCTACTAAAAAAACACTATTCAAAGATCATCTAATGACGGGGAAACTATTTTAAAGGATCGACTGTAAAAATGCTTGTCAAAGATCATCTATATGAGAGGAGTGCTCCACTGTTTATAGGACAATACTTCAAAAAACACGACTCAAAGATCCTGCATACGACAATAATGATCTGCTTTTTTTAAGGACCAACTAAATAAAAAATATTAAAAGATCATCTATTAAGGTGAAGCTGTTTTTGAGGATCTCCTTCAAAAATGCTTGTCAAAGATCCTCTATATGACAGGAGTGCTCCACTGTTTTTAAGGACAACACTCAAAAACACGACTCAAAGATCCTGGATATGACAATATTGACGTTTTTTTTTTTTTGGAGAACCAACCAAAAAAAAACACTATTCAAAGATCATCTATTGAAACGGAAGCTGTTTTTGAGGATCGACTACAAAAATGCTTGTCAAAGATCATTGATGTGACAGGAGCACTCCTCTGCTTTGAATACCTTCCTACAAAAAAACACGACTCAAAGATCTTCTATACGAGAGTAGTGCTGTTTTTGAGGACCTACTAAAAAAACACTATTCAAAGATCATCTAATGACGGGGAAACTATTTTAAAGGATCGACTGTAAAAATGCTTGTCAAAGATCCTCTATATGAGAGGAGTGCTCCACTGTTTATAGGACAATACTTCAAAAAACACGACTCAAAGATCCTGGATACGACAATATTGATCGGCTTTTTTTAAGGACCAACTGAATAAAAAATATTAAAAGATCATCTATTAAAGTGAAGCTGTTTTTGAGGATCGTCTTCAAAAATGCTTGTCAAAGATCCTCTATATGACAGGAGTGCTCCACTGTTTTTAAGGACAACACTCAAAAACACGATTCAAAGATCCTGGATATGACAATATTGACATTTTTTTTTTTTTTTGGAGAACCAACCAAAAAAAACATTATTCAAAGATCATCTATTGAAACGGAAGCTGTTTTTGAGGATCGACTACAAAAATGCTTGTCAAAGATCATTGATGTGACAGGAGCACTCTTCTGCTTTGAATACCTTCCTACAAAAAACACGACTCAAAGATCTTCTATACAAGAGTAGTGCTGTTTTTGAGGACCTACTAAAAAACACTATTCAAAGATCATCTATTGACGGGGAAACTATTTTAAAGGATCGACTGTAAAAATGCTTGTCAAAGATCCTCTAAATGAGAGGAGTGCTCCACTGTTTATAGGACAATACTTCAAAAAACACGACTCAAAGATCCTGGATACGACAATAATGATCTGCTTTTTTTAAGGACCAACTAAATAAAAAATGGTGAAGCTGTTTTTGAGGATCGTCTTCAAAAATGCTTGTCAAAGATCCTCTATATGACAGGAGTGCTCCACTGTTTTTAAGGACGACACTCAAAAACACGACTCAAAGATCCTGGATATGACAATATTGACGTTTTGTTTTTTTGGAGAACCAACCAAAAAAAACACTATGCAAAGATCATCTATTGAAACGGAAGCTGTTTTTGAGGATCGACTACAAAAATGCTTGTCAAAGATCATAGATGTGACAGGAGCACTCCTCTGCTTTGAATACCTTCCTACAAAAATCACGACTCAAAGATCTTCTATACGAGAGTAGTGCTGTTTTTGAGGACCTACTAAAAAAACACTATTCAAAGATCATCTAATGACGGGGAAACTATTTTAAAGGATCGACTGTAAAAATGCTTGTCAAAGATCCTCTATATGAGAGGAGTGCTCCACTGTTTATAGGACAATACTTCAAAAAACACGACTCAAAGATCCTGCATACGACAATAATGATCTGCTTTTTTTAAGGACCAACTAAATAAAAAATATTAAAAGATCATCATGTTTTTGAGGATCGTCTTCAAAAATGCTTGTCAAAGATCCTCTATATGACAGGAGTGCTCCACTGTTTTTAAGGACGACACTCAAAAACACGACTCAAAGATCCTGGATATGACAATATTGATGTTTTTTTTTTTTTTGGAGAACCAACCAAAAAAAAAACACTATTCAAAGATCATCTATTGAAACGGAAGCTGTTTTTGAGGATCGACTACAAAAATGCTTGTCAAAGATCATTGATGTGACAGGAGCACTCCTCTGCTTTGAATACCTTCCTACAAAAATCACGACTCAAAGATCTTCTATACGAGAGTAGTGCTGTTTTTGAGGACCTACTAAAAAAACACTATTCAAAGATCATCTAATGACGGGGAAACTATTTTAAAGGATCGACTGTAAAAATGCTTGTCAAAGATCCTCTATATGAGAGGAGTGCTCCACTGTTTATAGGACAATACTTCAAAAAACACGACTCAAAGATCCTGGATACGACAATAATGATCTGCTTTTTTTTAAGGACCAACTAAATAAAAAATATTAAAAGATCATCTATTAAGGTGAAGCTGTTTTTGAGGATCGTCTTCAAAAATGCTTGTCAAAGATCCTCTATATGACAGGAGTGCTCCACTGTTTTTAAGGACGACACTCAAAAACACGACTCAAAGATCCTGGATATGACAATATTGATGTTTTTTTTTTTTTTGGAGAACCAACCAAAAAAAACCCTATTCAAAGATCATCTATTGAAACGGAAGCTGTTTTTGAGGATCGACTACAAAAATGCTTGTCAAAGATCATTGATGTGACAGGAGCACTCTTCTGCTTTGAATACCTTCCTACAAAAAAGACGACTCAAAGATCTTCTATACGAGAGTAGTGCTGTTTTTTAGGACCTACTAAAAAACACTATTCAAAGATCATCTAATGACGGGGAAACTATTTTAAAAGATCGACTGTAAAAATGCTTGTCAAAGATCCTCTATATGAGAGGAGTGCTCCACTGTTTTTCAGGACAATACTTCAAAAAACACGACTCAAAGATCCTGGATACGACAATAATGATCTGCTTTTTTTAAGGACCAACTAAATAAAAAATATTAAAAGATTATCATGTTTTTGAGGATCGTCTTCAAAAATGCTTGTCAAAGATCCTCTATATGACAGGAGTGCTCCACTGTTTTTAAGGACAACACTCAAAAACACAACTCAAAGATCCTGGATATGACAATATTGAGGTTTTTTTTTTTTTTGGAGAACCAACCAAAAAAAAACACTATTCAAAGATCATCTATTGAAACGGAAGCTGTTTTTGAGGATCGACTACAAAAATGCTTGTCAAAGATCATTGATGTGACAGGAGCACTCTTCTGCTTTGAATACCTTCCTACAAAAAAGACGACTCAAAGATCTTCTATACGAGAGTAGTGATGTTTTTGAGGACCTACTAAAAAACACTATTCAAAGATCATCTAATGACGGGGGAACTATTTTAAAGGATCGACTGTAAAAATGCTTGTCAAAGATCCTCTATATGAGAGGAGTGCTCCACTGTTTATAGGACAATACTTCAAAAAACACGACTCAAAGATCCTGCATACGACAATAATGATCTGCTTTTTTTAAGGACCAACTAAATAAAAAATATTAAAAGATCATCATGTTTTTGAGGATCGCCTTCAAAAATGCTTGTCAAAGATCCTCTATATGACAGGAGTGCTCCACTGTTTTTAAGGACAACACTCAAAAACACGACTCAAAGATCCTGGATATGACAATATTGACGTTTTTTTTTTTTTTGGAGAACCAACCAAAAAAAACATTATTCAAAGATCATCTATTGAAACGGAAGCTGTTTTTGAGGATCGACTACAAAAATGCTTGTCAAAGATCATTGATGTGACAGGAGCACTCCTCTGCTTTGAATACCTTCCTACAAAAAAGACGACTCAAAGATCTTCTATACGAGAGTAGTGCTGTTTTTGAGGACCTACTAAAAAAACACTATTCAAAGATCATCTAATGACGGGGAAACTATTTTAAAGGATCGACTGTAAAAATGCTTGTCAAAGATCCTCTATATGAGAGGAGTGCTCCACTGTTTACAGGACAATACTTCAAAAAACACGACTCAAAGATCCTGGATACGACAATAATGATCTGCTTTTTTTAAGGACGAACTAAATAAAAAATATTAAAAGATCATCTATTAAGGTGAAGCTGTTTTTGAGGATCGTCTTCAAAAATGCTTGTCAAAGATCCTCTATATGACAGGAGTGCTCCACTGTTTTTAAGGACAACACTCAAAAACACGACTCAAAGATCCTGGATATGACAATATTGACGTTTTTTTTTTTTTTTGGAGAACCAACCAAAAAAAAACACTATTCAAAGATCATCTATTGAAACGGAAGCTGTTTTTGAGGATCGACTACAAAAATGCTTTTCAAAGATCATTGATGTGACAGGAGCACTCTTCTACTTTGAATACCTTCCTACAAAAAAACACGACTCAAAGATCTTCTATACGAGAGTAGTGCTGTTTTTGAGGACCTACTAAAAAAACACTATTCAAAGATCATCTAATGACGGGGAAACTATTTTAAAGGATCGACTGTAAAAATGCTTGTCAAAGATCCTCTATATGAGAGGAGTGCTCCACTGTTTATAGGACAATACTTCAAAAAACACGACTCAAAGATCCTGGATACGACAATAATGATCTGCTTTTTTTAAGGACCAACTAAATAAAAAATATTAAAAGATCATCATGTTTTTGAGGATCGTCTTCAAAAATGCTTGTCAAAGATCCTCTATATGACAGGAGTGCTCCACTGTTTTTAAGGACAACACTCAAAAACACGACTCAAAGATCCTGGATATGACAATATTGACGTTTTTTTTTTTTGGGAGAACCAACCAAAAAAAAAACACTATTCAAAGATCATCTATTGAAACGGAAGCTGTTTTTGAGGATCGACTACAAAAATGCTTGTCAAAGATCATTGATGTGACAGGAGCACTCTTCTGCTTTGAATACCTTCCTACAAAAAAACACGACTCAAAGATCTTCTATACGAGAGTAGTGCTGTTTTTGAGGACCTACTAAAAAACACTATTCAAAGATCATCTAATGACGGGGAAACTATTTTAAAGGATCGACTGTAAAAATGCTTGTCAAAGATCCTCTATATGAGAGGAGTGCTCCACTGTTTATAGGACAATACTTCAAAAAACACGACTCAAAGATCCTGGATACGACAATAATGATCTGCTTTTTTGAAGGACCAACTAAATAAAAAATATTAAAAGATCATCTATTAAGGTGAAGCTGTTTTTGAGGATCGTCTTCAAAAATGCTTGTCAAAGATCCTCTATATGACAGGAGTGCTCCACTGTTTTTAAGGACGACACTCAAAAACACGACTCAAAGATCCTGGATATGACAATATTGACTTTTTTTTTTTTTTTTTGGAGAACCAACCAAAAAAAACATTATTCAAAGATCATCTATTGAAACGGAAGCTGTTTTTGAGGATCGACTACAAAAATGCTTGTCAAAGATCATTGATGTGACAGGAGCACTCTTCTGCTTTGAATACCTTCCTACAAAAAAGACGACTCAAAGATCTTCTATACGAGAGTAGTGCTGTTTTTGAGGACCTACTAAAAAAACCCTATTCAAAGATCATCTATTGACGGGGTAACTGTTTTTGAAGATATACTGCAAAAATGCTAATTGACAAATGCTACCTGTTAGCATGCTAACTTTAGAATGGTAGCTTTTTTTTCTTCTTCTAGCAAATGGAATAGGTAAACACCAGTGTCATTGTGGTACTTGATGTATGCTAACAATAGCATGCTAACACTTTTAACACATTCTTTCAAGGTAAACATCGCAGAGTAACTTTTTTGCTACAATTAGTATTTTAGCATGCTAATGATAGCATGCTAACATTTTTTTTTTTAGGTAAACATCGCAGAATAACTTTTTTGTTACAGTTAGTATTTCAGCATGCTAATGATAGCATGCTAACATTTTTTTAACGGTGAACATCGCAGAGTAACTTTTTTGCTACTGTTAATATTTTAGCATGCTACCGACAGCATGCTAACATTTTAAAACACATTTTTTGTAGGTAAACATCGGAGAGTAACTTGTTTGCTCCAGTTAGTATTTTAGCATGCTAACATTTTAAAACATTTTTGTAAGTAAACAGCTGTTAGCATGCTAACTTTAGAATGGTAGCTTTTTTTTCTTCTTCTAGCAAATGGAATAGGTAAACACCAGTGTCATTGTGGTACTTGATGTAGGCTAACAATAGCATGCTAACATTTTTAACACATTCTTTCAAGGTAAACATCGCAGAGTAACTTTTTTGCTACAATTGGTATTTTAGCACGCTAACAATAGCATGCTAACATTTTTTTCCACTTTTTTTAGGTAAACATTGCAGAATAACTTTTTTGCTACAATTAGTATTTTAGAAATGCTAACGATAGCATCCTAACATTTTTAACAATTTTTCTTTAGGTAAAGATTGCAGAATAATATTTTTGCTACAGTTAGTATGTCAGCATGCTAACATTAACGTGCAAATATTGTTAACACCTTTTTTTTTCAGGTATACTTCGCAGAGCAATATACTTTGATTCTACTTTTTAGCTACAATTTTAGCACGCTAATGTTAGCATGTTAACTTTTTTTTTAGCTAATTTATCAGGTATTCACCTGCTAAATGTATACATGTTTTGGTATTCCATTAATGCCAACTATAAGCATTTTATTGTTAGCGTGTTAGCATAGTAGTGTTAGCATGCTAGCTTTTTCAGCTAATTTGCTCATATTTTTGTTACTTGACGTGCTAGCTAAATGTATACATGTTTTCGGTATTCCATTAATGCCAACTATAAGCATTTTATTGTTAGCGTGTTAGCATAGTAGTGTTAGCCTGCTAGCTTTTTCAGCCAATTTGCTCATATTTTTGTTACTTGACGTGCTAGCTAAATGTATACATGTTTTCGGTATTCCATTAATGCCAACTATAAGCATTTTATTGTTAGCGTGTTAGCATAGTAGTGTTAGCATGCTAGCTTTTTCAGCTAATTTGCTCATATTTTTGTTACTTGACGTGCTAGCTAAATGTATACATGTTTTCGGTATTCCATCAATGCCATATATAAGCATTTTTATTGTTAGCGTGTTAGCATAGTAGTGTTAGCATGCTAGCTTTTTCAGCTAATTTGCTCATATTTTTGTTACTTGACGTGCTAGCTAAATGTATACATGTTTTCGGTATTCCATTAATGCCATATAAAAGCATTTTTATTGTTAGCGTGTTAGCATAGTAGTGTTAGCATGCTAGCTTTTTCAGCTAATTTGCTCATATTTTTGTTACTTGACGTGCTAGCTAAATGTATACATGTTTTCGGTATTCCATTAATGCCAACTATAAGCATTTTATTGTTAGCGTGTTAGCATAGTAGTGTTAGCATGCTAGCTTTTTCAGCTAATTTGCTCATATTTTTGTTACTTGACGTGCTAGCTAAATGTATACATGTTTTCGGTATTCCATTAATGCCAACTATAAGCATTTTATTGTTAGCGTGTTAGCATAGTAGTGTTAGCATGCTAGCTTTTTCAGCTAATTTGCTCATATTTCTGTTACTTGACGTGCTAGCTAAATGTATACATGTTTTCGGTATTCCATTAATGCCATATATAAGCTTTTTTATTGTTAGCGTGTTAGCATAGTAGTGTTAGCATGCTAGCTTTTTCAGCTAATTTGCTCATATTTTTGTTACTTGACGTGCTAGCTAAATGTATACATGTTTTCGGTATTCCATTAATGCCATATAAAAGCATTTTTATTGTTAGCGTGTTAGCATAGTAGTGTTAGCATGCTAGCTTTTTCAGCTAATTTGCTCATATTTTTGTTACTTGACGTGCTAGCTAAATGTATACATGTTTTCGGTATTCCATTAATGCCAACTATAAGCATTTTATTGTTAGCGTGTTAGCATAGTAGTGTTAGCATGCTAGCTTTTTCAGCTAATTTGCTCATATTTTTGTTACTTGACGTGCTAGCTAAATGTATACATGTTTTCGGTATTCCATTAATGCCAACTATAAGCATTTTATTGTTAGCGTGTTAGCATAGTAGTGTTAGCATGCTAGCTTTTTCAGCTAATTTGCTCATATTTTTGTTACTTGACGTGCTAGCTAAATGTATACATGTTTTCGGTATTCCATTAATGCCATATATAAGCATTTTTATTGTTAGCGTGTTAGCATAGTAGTGTTAGCATGCTAGCTTTTTCAGCTAATTTGCTCATATTTTTGTTACTTGACGTGCTAGCTAAATGTATACATGTTTTCGGTATTCCATTAATGCCATATATAAGCATTTTTATTGTTAGCGTGTTAGCATAGTAGTGTTAGCATGCTAGCTTTTTCAGCTAATTTGCTCATATTTTTGTTACTTGACGTGCTAGCTAAATGTATACATGTTTTCGGTATTCCATTAATGCCATATATAAGCATTTTTATTGTTAGCGTGTTAGCATAGTAGTGTTAGCATGCTAGCTTTTTCAGCTAATTTGCTCATATTTTTGTTACTTGACGTGCTAGCTAAATGTATACATGTTTTCGGTATTCCATTAATGCCATGTATAAGCATTTTTATTGTTAGCGTGTTAGCATAGTAGTGTTAGCATGCTAGCTTTTTCAGCTAATTTGCTCATATTTTTGTTACTTGACGTGCTAGCTAAATGTATACATGTTTTCGGTATTCCATTAATGCCAACTATAAGCATTTTATTGTTAGCGTGTTAGCATAGTAGTGTTAGCATGCTAGCTTTTTCAGCTAATTTGCTCATATTTTTGTTACTTGACGTGCTAGCTAAATGTAAACATGTTTTCGGTATTCCATTAATGCCATATATAAGCATTTTTATTGTTAGCGTGTTAGCATAGTCGTGTTAGCATGCTAGCCTTTTCAGCTAATTTGCTCATATTTTTGTTACTTGACGTGCTAGCTAAATGTATACATGTTTTCGGTATTCCATTAATGCCATATATAAGCATTTTTATTGTTAGCGTGTTAGCATAGTAGTGTTAGCATGCTAGCTTTTTCAGCTAATTTGCTCATATTTTTGTTACTTGACGTGCTAGCTAAATGTATACATGTTTTCGGTATTCCATTAATGCCAACTATAAGCATTTTATTGTTAGCATAGTAGTGTTAGCATGCTAGCTTTTTCAGCTAATTGGCTCATATTTTGGTGACTTGAAGTGCTAACTGTTGGCATTTGAGTGTAAGTGAAAGTGGTGTGATTGGTGGACCGACCCAGGCAGGTGTCCCCGTCCTGGTACCACCCCGGCGGACACTTTTGGGTGCAGACCCCGTGGTGCAGCACATGTCCTTCCATGCACTGCGAGCAGTCGGTGGGCCGAGGACCCGTGCAGGCGTTGCAGCTCCAGTCGCACTCTGACACAAACAACACAACACTGAGATTGACAAAGGTTGCGCACGTCGATGATGCGTTGCCATGGCGACAGCGACACACCTGTGCAGGCGCGCGTGGTGGCGTTGAGGAAGTACTGCTGGGCACACGTGTCGTACTGGCACTCCCCAAACTGTAGCACTTTGGCGGGGTCACGGCATGACGTACACGCTCCCCCCGTGTCACACCTCAGGCACTGATGATCGCACGCTGACAACAACAACAACAACACAACAACGTCAATAAATAAATTATTCCAGCATTGTCAACAAATAAACTATGCTAACATTGTCAACAAATAAACTATGCTAACATTGTCAACAAATAAACTATGCTAACGATGTCAACAAATAAACTATGCTAACATTGTCAACAAACAAACTATGCTAACATTGTCAACAAACAAACTATGCTAACATTGTCAACAAACAAACTATGCTAACATTGTCAACAAATAAACTATGCTAACGATGTCAACAAATAAACTATGCTAACCTTGTCAACAAATAAACTATGCTAACATTGTCAACAAATAAACTATGCTAACATTGTCAACAAATAAACTATGCTAACATTGTCAACAAATAAACTATGCTAACGATGTCAACAAATAAACTATGCTAACATTGTCAACAAATAAACTATGCTAACATTGTAAAAAAACAAACTATGCTAACATTGTCAACAAACAAACTATGCTAACCTTGTCAACAAACAAACTATGCTAACATTGTCAACAAATAAACTATGCTAACATTGTCAACAAATAAACCATGCTAACATTGTCAACAAATAAACTATGTTAACATTGTCAACAAATAAACTATGCTAACATTGTCAACAAATAAACTATGCTAACATTGTCAACAAATAAACTATGCTAACATTGTCAACAAATTATGCTAACGATGTCAACAAATAAACTATGCTAACATTGTCAACAAATAAACTATGCTAACATTGTCAACAAATAAACTATGCTAACGATGTCAACAAATAAACTATGCTAACATTGTCAACAAATAAACTATGCTAACCTTGTCAACAAATAAACTATGCTAACATTGTCAACAAACAAACTATGCTAACATTGTCAACAAATAAACTATGCTAACATTGTCAACAAATTATGCTAACGATGTCAACAAATTATGCTAACATTGTCAACAAATAAACTACGCTAACATTGTCAACAAATTATGCTAACGATGTCAACAAATTATGCTAACATTGTCAACAAATAAACTACGCTAACATTGTCAACAAATTATGCTAACGATGTCAACAAATTATGCTAACATTGTCAACAAATAAACTACGCTAACATTGTCAACAAATAAACTATGCTAACGATGTCAACAAATAAACTATGCTAACATTGTCAACAAATAAACAAGGTGTCACTCACCCTGACAGACGCCATGGCCGTTGTCATGGTAACCAAGGAGACACCCGGCGGCACACACCCCTGAGGGCAACAGGACATTGGGGGCGTGGCAGGAAGTGCAAGCTAGAGGCCCCGCCCCCCTGCAGGACTCACAGGAGGCGTGGCATCCTAGTGGAGAAAACGTGTTAAATACACAATAAAGACTTGTTGTCAAAATCAATAGGAGTCACAATCATCATCAATAAAAGCAACAGGGTTCTTGACATGGAGCAACCATCCAATAAAATACATAGATGTCACCACAAACAGTATTTAAAATCAAAAGGGTTCCTGCATGACTAAGATCCAAAACCAATAGGGGTCTTGTCTGCCGTCATATGATGTGGCGAACGCAACAAACCAGAAACATTCCGCTTTTATTTCAAAATCATCAGAGTTCTTGCACACTTACTGAGGCAGGCCCCGTGCAGGCTGTAGCGGTCTGGGGCACACCGGGGGACACAGTGGTCGCCTAGCAACAAGGCCCCGCCTTCTTTGCACCACAAACAAACGCTGCCGATGTTGGTCTGAAGATCTGCGGTACACCTCTCACACCCCATGTTGCACCCTGAGGACAAAGTAATACTTCTTATTATACTACATACTGTAGTACTATGCAGTACACCTCTCACACCCCATGTTGCACCCTGACGACAAATAATAATACTTCTTATTATACACTCTTAGAAATAAAAGTGCTAAGTAGAACCATATAAGGTTCTTCGGGTCGTCCTCATAGGAGAACCCTTTTTGGCTCCAGGTAGAACCTTTTTATAAAGGTTCCACCTGGAACCCTTTTGGAGGGTTCTACCTAGGACTGTGTGTGTAAGGTTCCACCCAGAACCCCCATGAGAGGTTCTACAAAGAACCCACGCAGGGAGTTCCACTAAGAACCCTTTCATGTTTCAAGGGTTTCATCTAGAACCCACGCAGGGAGTTCCACTAAGAACCCTTTCGTATTTCAAGGGTTTCATCTAGAACCCACACAGGGAGTTCCACTAAGAACCCTTTTGTATTTCAAGACTTTCATCTAGAACCCACGCAGGGAGTTCCACTAAGAACCCCTTTGTATTTCAAGACTTTCATCTAGAACCCACGCAGGGAGTTCCACTAAGAACCCTTTCGTATTTCAAGGGTTTCATCTAGAACCCACACAGGGAGTTCCACTAAGAACCCTTTTGTATTTCAAGACTTTCATCTAGAACCCACGCAGGGAGTTCCACTAAGAACCCTTTCGTATTTCAAGGGTTTCATCTAGAACCCACACAGGGAGTTCCACTAAGAACCCTTTCGTTTGTCAAGGGTTTCATCTAGAACCCATGCAGGGAGTTCCACTAAGAACCCTTTCATGTTTCAAGGGTTTCATCTAGAACCCACACAGGGAGTTCCACTAAGAACCCTTTCGTATTTCAAGGGTTTCATCTAGAACCCACACAGGGAGTTCCACTAAGAACCCTTTCGTTTGTCAAGGGTTTCATCTAAAACCCATGCAGGGAGTTCCACTAAGAACCCTTTCGTATTTCAAGGGTTTCATCTTGAACCCGCACAGGGAGTTCCACTAAGAACCCTTTTGTATTTCAAGACTTTCATCTAGAACCCACGCAGGGAGTTCCACTAAGAACCCTTTCGTATTTCAAGGGTTTCATCTTGAACCCACACAGGGAGTTCCACTAAGAACCCTTTCGTTTGTCAAGGGTTTCATCTAGAACCCATGCAGGGAGTTCCACTAAGAACCCTTTCGTATTTCAAGGGTTTCATCTAGAACCCACACAGGGAGTTCCACTAAGAACCCTTTCGTATTTCAAGGGTTTCATCTTGAACCCACACAGGGAGTTCCACTAAGAACCCTTTTGTATTTCAAGACTTTCATCTAGAACCCACGCAGGGAGTTCCACTAAGAACCCTTTCCTATTTCAAGGGTTTCATCTAGAACCCAAACAGGGAGTTCCACTAAGAACCCTTTCGTTTGTCAAGGGTTTCATCTAGAACCCATGCAGGGAGTTCCACTAAGAACCTTTCATGTTTCAAGGGTTTCATCTAGAACCCACACAGGGAGTTCCACTAAGAACCCTTTTGTATTTCAAGGGTTTCATCTAGAACCCACACAGGGAGTTCCACTAAGAACCCTTTTGTATTTCAAGACTTTCATCTAGAACCCACGCAGGGAGTTCCACTAAGAACCCTTTCGTATTTCAAGGGTTTCATCTAGAACCCAAACAGGGAGTTCCACTAAGAACCCTTTCATTGTCAAGGGTTTCATCTAGAACCCTTGCAGGGAGTTCCACTAAGAACCCTTTCGTATTTCAAGGGTTATATATAGGGTTAATATATTCAAATAAAACCATTTGAATTAGTAAATGTTTATTTCATTTGGTTCATTCTTCCACATACAACAAACCCTTCAGAGCATTTATTATATTTACTACATTGTTAAATAGAGATAAATACATCTCACCTTTTACTTTGTTATTGGACAGTTGAATAGATGATGTCATAATGTTCATGAACACAAACAATCATGGAAGTGCTCAGACTCTTCTGATATTCTCCCGCTCCTATTTTTTATCTCTTGGATTATTTTGATCTCTCTTCTTATCTTTGTTTTCCTTCCTCCCGCCCACTCATGCAACACCTGTGCAGGTGAGTCTGCTGGAGGACAGCCAAAGTCAACACACACACACACACACACACACACACACACACACACACACACACACACACACACACACACACACACACACACACACACACACACACACACACACACACACACACACACACACACACGGTGAATTCTCCCCAAAGATGAATCTTGTGAGCAAATAAAAGTTGACATTTAGAGTTGAAGTCTGCTAAAAAGTGAAGTTTTCTTCCATTTGTTGCTTTTCACTGAACTAATTGACATCAAATGTGTGGAGAAGAAGCAAAACACGAAGGAAGAATTTATAAAAAAGGTGCACATTTCCTTTAGCCTGCTTCCCGTTTCCTACTTCCTGTTTCCAGTTTCTCATTTTCTGTTCACTGCTTCCTGTTTCGCATTTCCTGCTTCTTGTTTCTCGTTTTCTGTTTCCTGCTTCTTATTTTCTGTTTCCTGCTTCTTATTTTCTGTTTCCTGCTTCCTGTTTCTCGTTTTCTGTTTCCTGCTTCTTATTTCCTGTTTCTTGCTTCCTGTTTCCTGCTTCTTATTTCCTGTTTCTTGCTTCCTGTTTCTCGTTTTCTGTTTCCTGCTTCTTATTTTCTGTTTTCTGCTTCTCGTTTTCCGTTTCTCGTTTTCGGTTTCCTGCTTCTTATTTTATGTTTCCTGCTTCCTGTTTTCTGTTTCCTGCTTCCTGTTTCTCGTTTGCCGTTTCCTGTTTCCCGCTTCCTGTAACCTGCTTCCTGTTTCTTATTTTCTGTTTCCTGCTTCTCGTTTTCTGTTTCTTGCTTCTTATTTTATGTTTCCTGCTTCCTGTTTCTCGTTTTCTGTTTCCTGCTTCTCGTTTGCCGCTTCCTGTTTCTCGTTTCCCGCTTCCTGTAACCTGCTTCCTGTTTCTCATTTTCTGTTTCCTGCTTTCTGTTTCACCTTTGCGGGTTCCTGCTTCCTGTTTGCCGTTTCCTGTTTCCTTCTTCCTGTTTCTTACTTCCTCTTTCTTGCTTCCTGTGTCCTGTTTCGCATTTATTGCTTCCTGTTTCTCGTTTTCTGTTTCCTGCTTCTAGTTTTCTGTTTCCTGCTTTCTGTTTCACGTTTGCGGTTTCAAGCTTCCTGCTTGCCATTTCCTGTTTCCTTTTTCTTGTTTTCTTTCTTCCTGTTTCCTGCTTCCTGTGTCCTGTTTCACATTTCCTGTTTCTCGTTTTCTGTTTCCTGCTTCTTGTTTTCTGTTTCCTGCTTCCTGTTTCCTTCTTCCTGTTTCCTTCTTCCTGTTTCTCATTTTCTGTTTCCTGATTCATGTTTTGCGTTTCCTGCTTCCCATTTCCAGTTTCCTATTACCTATTTTCTGCTTCCTATTTGCCCTTTCCTTTTTCTTGTTTCCTGCTTCCCGTTTCCTGTTCCCTGCTTCCTGTTACCCGTTTTCTGCTTCCTGTTTCTCGTTTTCTGTTTACCGTGTCCTGTTTCCTGCTTTGCTTTTCCTATGTCTTGCTTCCTATTTCCTGCTTCCTGTTTCTTTTTTCTTCTACCTTGAGGGTTCAGTCCTATTTGGCAGCGCATGACACTTTTAGGGGGCAGATGGTAGAACCTGGACTCTTTAGTGGCCAAAGACTCTGAGACCGGGAGACTACACTGCGCCCAAAAGAATAGCACCCAATCCTGTTTGGAACAATTGGTGCCCATTACAGTCCTAGTCCTATTTTATAAGAGAACTTACCTGTCCAAGAAATTGTCTTTCCCTCACCTTAACTTAACTTTATTTTGAAAACCTTGTCTTTTTGTGTGCGCTGCTGCTCACTGTGTGCAGATGAAGAACTTTTAAAGACCTTACTGACCCTGACTGAGTTTTCACTCAGCAAACATGACGCATCACTGAGGGAAACGACTGACGCAGGTGAGAAAAACGCTTTTAAAGTCACATTCCCAGCTTTGCAACTTCCTGTCGTGCCGTGATGCAACAATAAAACCCTTCGACTGAGTCACCGTGTTCATTGACAACAGAAACGATTAGACCGTCTTTTCTCACCGGGAGTGAGTCATCCACTTTGTTGATTCAACAGCGGCGTTGTGAATTCATTTCTGAATACAGACTTTTGAATCAGGTTTCTCAGAAAATCAATCAATCAATCAATCAATGTTTATTTATATAGCCCTAAATCACAAGTGTCTCAAAGGGCTGCACAAGCCACAACCACATCCTCGGTACAGAGCCCACATAAGGGCAAGGAAAAACTCACCCCAGTGGGACGTCGATGTGAATGACTATGAGAAACCTCGGAGAGGACCGCATATGTGGGTAACCCCCCCCCTCTAGGGGAGACCGAAAGCAATGGATGTCGAGTGGGTCTGACATAATATTGTGAGAGTCCAGTCCATAGTGGATCCAACATAATAGTAAGAGTCCAGTCCATAGTGGGTCTAACATAATATTGTGAGAGTCCAGTCCATAGTGGATCTAACATAATAGTGTGAGAGTCCAGTCCATAGTGGATCTAACATAATAGTAAGAGTCCAGTCCATAGTGGATCTAACATAATAGTAAGAGTCCAGTCCATAGTGGATCTAACATAATAGTAAGAGTCCAGTCCATAGTGGATCTAACATAATAGTAAGAGTCCAGTCCATAGTGGATCTAACATAATAGTGTGAGAGTCCAGTCCATAGTGGATCTAACATAATAGTAAGAGTCCAGTCCATAGTGGATCTAACATAATATTGTGAGAGTCCAGTCCATAGTGGATCCAACATAATAGTAAGAGTCCAGTCCATAGTGGATCTAACATAATATTGTGAGAGTCCAGTCCATAGTGGATCTAACATAATAGTAAGAGTCCAGTCCATAGTGGATCTAACATAATAGTAAGAGTCCAGTCCATAGTGGATCTAACATAATAGTAAGAGTCCAGTCCATAGTGGATCCAACATAATAGTAAGAGTCCAGTCCATAGTGGATCTAACATAATATTGTGAGAGTCCAGTCCATAGTGGATCTAACATAATAGTGTGAGAGTCCAGTCTATAGTGGATCTAACATAATAGTGAGAGTCCAGTCCATACCATAGTGGATCCAACATAATAGTAAGAGTCCAGTCCATAGTGGATCCAACATAATAGTAAGAGTCCAGTCCATAGTGGATCTAACATAATATTGTGAGAGTCCAGTCCATAGTGGATCTAACATAATATTGTGAGAGTCCAGTCCATAGTGGATCTAACATAATAGTAAGAGTCCAGTCCATAGTGGATCCAACATAATAGTAAGAGTCCAGTCCATAGTGGATCTAACATAATAGTAAGAGTCCAGTCCATAGTGGATCCAACATAATAGTAAGAGTCCAGTCCATAGTGGATCTAACATAATATTGTGAGAGTCCAGTCCATAGTGGATCTAACATAATAGTAAGAGTCCAGTCCATAGTGGATCTAACATAATAGTAAGAGTCCAGTCCATAGTGGATCTAACATAATAGTGTGAGAGTCCAGTCCATAGTGGATCTAACATAATAGTAAGAGTCCAGTCCATAGTGGATCTAACATAATATTGTGAGAGTCCAGTCCATAGTGGATCTAACATAATAGTAAGAGTCCAGTCCATAGTGGATCTAACATAATAGTAAGAGTCCAGTCCATAGTGGATCCAACATAATAGTAAGAGTCCAGTCCATAGTGGATCTAACATAATAGTAAGAGTCCAGTCCATAGTGGATCTAACATAATGGTAAGAGTCCAGTCCATAGTGGATCTAACATAATAGTAAGAGTCCAGTCCATAGTGGATCCAACATAATAGTAAGAGTCCAGTCCATAGTGGATCTAACATAATATTGTGAGAGTCCAGTCCATAGTGGATCTAACATAATATTGTGAGAGTCCAGTCCATAGTGGATCTAACATAATATTGTGAGAGTCCAGTCCATAGTGGATCCAACATAATAGTAAGAGTCCAGTCCATAGTGGATCTAACATAATAGTAAGAGTCCAGTCCATAGTGGATCTAACATAATAGTAAGAGTCCAGTCCATAGTGGATCCAACATAATAGTAAGAGTCCAGTCCATAGTGGATCTAACATAATAGTAAGAGTCCAGTCCATAGTGGATCTAACATAATGGTAAGAGTCCAGTCCATAGTGGATCTAACATAATAGTAAGAGTCCAGTCCATAGTGGATCCAACATAATAGTAAGAGTCCAGTCCATAGTGGATCTAACATAATATTGTGAGAGTCCAGTCCATAGTGGATCTAACATAATATTGTGAGAGTCCAGTCCATAGTGGATCTAACATAATATTGTGAGAGTCCAGTCCATAGTGGATCCAACATAATAGTAAGAGTCCAGTCCATAGTGGATCTAACATAATATTGTGAGAGTCCAGTCCATAGTGGATCTAACATAATAGTGTGAGAGTCCAGTCCATAGTGGATCTAACATAATAGTGAGAGAGTCCAGTCCATAGTGGATCTAACATAATAGTAAGAGTCCAGTCCATAGTGGATCTAACATAATGGTAAGAGTCCAGTCCATAGTGGATCTAACATAATAGTGAGAGAGTCCAGTCCATAGTGGATCTAACATAATATTGTGAGAGTCCAGTCCATAGTGGATCTAACATAATATTGTGAGAGTCCAGTCCATAGTGGATCTAACATAATATTGTGAGAGTCCAGTCCATAGTGGATCTAACATAATAGTAAGAGTCCAGTCCATAGTGGATCCAACATAATAGTAAGAGTCCAGTCCATAGTGGATCTAACATAACAGTAAGAGTCCAGTCCATAGTGGATCTAACATAATATTGTGAGAGTCCAGTCCATAGTGGATCCAACATAATAGTAAGAGTCCAGTCCATAGTGGATCTAACATAATAGTAAGAGTCCAGTCCATAGTGGATCTAACATAATGGTAAGAGTCCAGTCCATAGTGGATCTAACATAATAGTAAGAGTCCAGTCCATAGTGGATCCAACATAATAGTAAGAGTCCAGTCCATAGTGGATCTAACATAATATTGTGAGAGTCCAGTCCATAGTGGATCTAACATAATATTGTGAGAGTCCAGTCCATAGTGGATCTAACATAATATTGTGAGAGTCCAGTCCATGGTGGATCCAACATAATAGTAAGAGTCCAGTCCATAGTGGATCTAACATAATAGTAAGAGTCCAGTCCATAGTGGATCTAACATAATAGTAAGAGTCCAGTCCATAGTGGATCTAACATAATAGTAAGAGTCCAGTCCATAGTGGATCTAACATAATAGTAAGAGTCCAGTCCATAGTGGATCCAACATAATAGTAAGAGTCCAGTCCATAGTGGATCTAACATAATAGTGTGAGAGTCCAGTCCATAGTGGATCTAACATAATAGTGTGAGAGTACAGTCTATAGTGGATCTAACATAATAGTGAGAGTCCAGTCCATAGTGGATCCAACATAATAGTAAGAGTCCAGTCCATAGTGGATCCAACATAATAGTAAGAGTCCAGTCCATAGTGGATCTAACATAATATTGTGAGAGTCCAGTCCATAGTGGATCTAACATAATATTGTGAGAGTCCAGTCCATAGTGGATCTAACATAATAGTAAGAGTCCAGTCCATAGTGGATCCAACATAATAGTAAGAGTCCAGTCCATAGTGGATCTAACATAATATTGTGAGAGTCCAGTCCATAGTGGATCTAACATAATAGTAAGAGTCCAGTCCATAGTGGATCTAACATAATAGTAAGAGTCCAGTCCATAGTGGATCTAACATAATAGTGTGAGAGTCCAGTCCATAGTGGATCCAACATAACAGTAAGAGTCCAGTCCATAGTGGGGCCAGCAGGACACCATCCCGAGCGCAGAGATGTTCCCAGTCGATACACAGGCGAGCGGTCCACCCCGGGTCCCGACTCTGGACAGCCAGCACTTCATCCATGGCCACCGGACCTGTGCCCCCCCCCCCCCCCTCCACAAGGAAGAGGGGAGCAGAGGAGAAAAGAAAAGAAACGGCAGATCAACTGGTCTAACAGGGGGGCTATTTAAAGGCTAGAGTATACAAATGAGTTTTAAGATGGGACTTAAATGCTTCTACTGAGGTAGCATCTCTAATTGTTACCGGGAGGGCATTCCATAGTACTGGAGCCCCAATAGAAAACGCTCTATAGCCCGCAGACTTTTTTTGGGCTCTGGGAATCACTAATAAGCCGGAGTTCTTTGAACGCATAAATGAACATTTATAATAGGCTGAGTGTCACATCAAAACCACTGAGAGAATATCTTACTACAACCATTGTCTGGAATCTATGTCCCCTCCCCCCGCACGGTGCGCCCCCTCCCTTCCCGTATCATGACTCTTTTTGGACGTCACCACATCAAAAAATCAACACAAGATGTCAAAACGGCCAAAACTGTCAGGTGCCCAGGGAAGAAAAAAGAGAAAAGAAGAGGAGTAGAAACGAGAAAAGACAGAGTTAGCAGGTAGGTAACGTTAGCCTACATGAAATTATTTGTCTGTTACAGAATGTGATAGTAACCTGGCTTTTTAGCATTAAGCTAATGTTACATGATTCGGCAATTGCTAATCAATACATAGCTAGTTCTGTTTTAACGTCGGGTTAATATTGTGGAGGGGGCTAAATTGTTATGGAAAATAATAATGTAACGTTAGGTAATTACAGTACTCCCACCTTACATTCCTCAGGGACATTTGTATTAGATCTTTTAAGCAGGTGTTTTTTGTTTACATTGTTATTGCCTTCTGGTTAGCTAATGTTTGCCCTGCAGGTAATAGTCACTTTTCCACCCCTTTATATATTAGGTATAGTTGTAAGTAAAAAAAAAAAAAGGTCAAAGACAAAGCTATTCGGTTTCTTGTGAGTATATACACTTCACTGCCGATGTGGGGGGGCGCCACCTAAAATCTTGCCTAGGGCGCCAGATTGGTTAGGGCCGGGCCTGATGTCCCTGTTCTGTCCGTAAGACCATAAAGTGTGTGTGGACATGTAATACACTGGAATATACATATCTATGTCCCCGTTCTGTTGGTAAGACCATAAAGTGTGTGTGTGTGTGTGTGTGGACGTGTAATACAGTTGTTCAAGTGTGAAGGCCATGGAGGAATAATGACCCGAGTACTTTTATGAGCCCCAAGGCATCTTTTATTAAATAGCGTTTGGCTGCAGTCGACCCGTTTGATCTCCTGATGTGTAATTGACCCTGAGTCTTTGCTAGTCTAAGTGTGTGTGTGTGTGTGTGTGTGTGTTCATCTGGAGCGTTGAACCAAGCGAGAAGAGAGTGTGTGTCATGAGAAAATGTAATTAAAAGTCTGGTTGCTCCCAATCATCCACCTCTACGCTGACTTCCAATCATATTTTTTTTTATATCTCCAGCAGCAGGTCAAGTCTTTCTTCTTCACTCAGCGAGTAGCAGCCGGACTACAACACAAACACAAACACTACAAGTCCTTTTTGGCGGCTAGTGACCAGGAAGGAAAACAAGATCCCAGGACAAAGATCTTAGGACGAACTCCAAAGTTATTAAAAGCACAAGATAAAGGATATTGATCAGTCCCTAAAATGAAAGGAACTTAGGACCACTAGACACTAGAGAAAGAAAGCCACTTAGGACATTGGACACTTGGATCAAGATCACACAAGACCCTAGGACCTTAAAAGAGAACAACATGACCTTGGGGCGGTAAAGTCCTTGAACCAAAGGACCCTCATTTTTTTTAGGAACAAAGAGACTTTGGAGCACATCACACCCTTAGAACCTTAAAACACATGACCCTAGTGTCGTTGATTTCTAGAAACACAAGCCAAAGAAACCCACATTTGTTTTGTCAACCTTAGGAACTCAACCATGTTCGCTCATGGAAACAGAAGTTAGTAGGTCCATAATTCAATAAGACCCTGGAACCAGAAGAGCCTTTGACCATCAGACATTGGGAATGCAAGACATCTAACCCAAAGGACACTGAACCGCAGTAATACAAAAACCTAAGAATGTGGCAACACAAAATCCTCCGATCCTGATATCTAGAAAGACAACACCCACAGTTTTGTTAACCTTAAGGACTCAACTATGTTTGCTCCTGGAAACAGAAGTCACTAGCTCCATAAGCTTATAGGACCCTAGAACCAGAAGAACCTTTGACCACCAGACATTGGGAATGCAAGACATCTGACCCAAAGGACACTGAACCGCAGTAGCTTGGCCTGGAAATACAAAAACCTAAGAATGTGGCAACACAAAATCCTCAGATCCTGATATCTAGAAAGACAACACCCACATTTTTGTTAATCTTAAGGACTCAACTATGTTTGCTCCTGGAAACAGAAGTCACTAGCTCCATAAGCTTATAGGACCCTAGAACCAGAAGAACCTTTGACCACCAGACATTGGGAATGCAAGACATCTGACCCAAAGGACACTGAACCGCAGTAATACAAAAACCTAAGAATGTGGCAACACAAAATCCTCCGATCCTGATATCTAGAAAGACAACACCCACAGTTTTGTTAACCTTAAGGACTCAACTATGTTTGCTCCTGGAAACAGAAGTCACTAGCTCCATAAGCTTATAGGACCCTAGAACCAGAAGAACCTTTGACCACCAGACATTGGCAACACAAGATATATGACCTCAAGGACACTGCACCGCAGTACCTTGGCCTTGAAGTATAAAAATGTGGCGACACAAGACACATATACCCAAGTTCTTAACAGGACCTTGGGAACTCAACAATGTTGGCTCCTGGAAACAGAAGTCACGAGGTCCATGAGCCCATAAGACCCTAGAACCAGAAGAACCTCTGACCATCAGACATTGGGAAGACAAGCTCTCTGATCCAAAGGACCCTGGGTCATAGTACCTTGGCCTTGGAATATCCATCCATCCATCCATTTTCTACCGCTTATTCCCTTTGGGGTCGCTGGAGCCTATCTCAGCTACAATCGGGCGGAAGGCGGGGTACACCCTGGACAAGTCGCCACCTCATCGCAGGGCCAACACAGATAGACAGACAACATTCACACACTAGGGACCATTTAGTGTTGCCAATCAACCTATCCCCAGGTGCATGTCTTTGGAGGTGGGAGGAAGCCGGAGTACCCGGAGGGAACCCACGCAGTCACGGGGAGAACATGCAAACTCCACACAGAAAGATCCCGAGCCCGGGATTGAACCCAAGACTACTCAGGACCTTCGTATTGTGAGGCAGATGCACTAACCCCTCTTCCACTGTGCTGCCCGCCTTGGAATATAAAACCCTAATAATGTTAAAGATCCTGAAAATACAAGACCTTAGGCTCTTTGAATTGTCAAAACACAAGGCTCTACAAACATTAAACTCAGGAACCACAGGACCCTTGAAATGTTGGATGTTGGTGACCTTGGAGGAAGATTTCATGAATCCTGGAAACGTAAAACCCTCAGATCTTTAGAACACAAAACTCTAGAAACATTACACCCAGTAACCAAAAGTAATTTGGTTGATAAGACCTTGAGAAGTCAAGACCCTTGGACCATAGAGTCTTGGGGGGGTAAAGGAACACAAAAACCTAGGAGCCTGTGAACATCTTTTGATCTTGGAAAGTCAAGACCTTAGATCATTAAACATTACAAACACAAGACCCAAAGGCCTTGACATGAAACCACTAGACCACTAGACCACTAGACCATGGAACAACGGCTCTCCACATGAGGCTGATGGGAAGGATGGTCCAGTTCAATCTACTTTCCTCATGAATAATGCAGACTCCGGATGAAAGACACGCGTGAGACGAATCCTAAAAGGTTGCGTTTGATGCTCGGCACGAACGCCGATGCGGCATCACCGCCGGAGTCGGCGTTCCCAGCGGAGGTCGGCTGGCTCCAGCTAGAAATACGAGTGCACTCGGACTCACTGAGACACTCTGCGCTCGTGGCGGCGAGGAAATGTCCCTCCTGGCAGCTGCTCCGGCAGGACCCGCTCTGCAGCCAGGCCTCGGGGGGGCAGGAGGTGCAGGCGGCCTGGGAGGGACCCAAGCAGGTCTGGCAGGACGGGTGGCAGCCTGGAGGACAAAATGTTACATCATACTTTCAATTCCTCTTCATTTTCTTAAAACTCCTTAACAATCTTGTTGCCAAGCAACGCTAATCTCTTTCTTATCTTGGAAGATCCTATTTTTAACCACATAGTAAATACACTCAATGTCTGTGTTCAAGTGCACTTCAAGTGTGCACTGAGTAGCACTTATTCTGTGTTCTTATGTACACCTTAGTAAGTGCACTTAACTTGTGCACCTAACATGTGAGCTCAATATCTGTACTTAGTGCACTTAAAGTGTGCACTTAGTAGCACTTATTCTGTGCACTTACTGTGTGTAATTGTGTACACCTAAATTGTGCACTAAGTAAGTGCACTTCACATGTACATTTATTAACATGTGCACTTATTGTGTGTACTTATGCACGCAAATATTTACACTTACTAAGTGCACTTAATGTGCATACTTTGTCTTACTTAACATGTGCACTTGATGCTTGTACTTAAGAGCACTTAAATTGTACATTTAGCAAGTGCACCTAACTCATGAATTTAAGTGCACTTAATGCAAACAAATGCACTTACTAACTGCATAATTTAAGTGCACTAATTGTGTGTAGTTAATGTGTATACTTAAGCACACTTAAATTGTGCACTTAGTAAGTGCAGTTATTTTGGACACTTACTGTGTATACTTATGTACACCTAAATTGTGCATTTAGTAATTGCACTTATTTGGACATTTTACTACAAGTGCACGTATTGTGTGTACTTATGTACACTTCAATTTGTACTTACTGTGGTGCATCTAATTTGCGCACTTAACTTGTGCACTTAACATGTGCACCTAATGTGTGTACTCAAGCGCACCTAAATCGTGCATTTACTAATTGCACTTATTTTGCACACTTAGTGTGTAATTCAGTGCACTGAAATTGTACATTTAGTAAGTGCACTTGTTTGTGCACTTAACAGGTGTACCTAAGTACTTAATTTGTGCAGTTCGTAAGTGCACTTACTGTGTGTACATATGTAAACCTAAATTGTGCACTTTGTAAGTGCACTTAACGTGTGCACTGAGTAGCACGTATTGTGTGTTCTTATGTACACCTAAATGTTGCACTTAGTAAGTGCACTTAACTTGTGAGCTCAATATCTCTACTTAGTGCACTTAAAGTGTGCACTTAGTAGCACTTATTCTGTGCACTTACTGTGTGTAATTGTGTACACCTAAATTGTGCACTAAGTAAGTGCACTTAACGTGTGCATTTATTAACATGTGCACTTTTGTGTGTACTTATGCACGCAAATATTTGCACTTACTAAGTGCACTTAATGTGCATACTTTAGCTAACTTTTCGGTGCACTTAACATGTGCACTTGGTGTTTGTACTTAAGTGCACTTAAATTGTACATTTAGTAAGTGCACCTAACTTATGCATTTAAGTGCACTTAATGCACAAAAGTGCACTTACTAACTGCACAATTTAAGTGCACTAATTGTGTGTAGTTAATGTATGTACTTAAGCACACTTAAATTGTGCACTTAGTAAGTGCAGTTATTTTGGACACTTACTTTGTGCACTTACTGTGTATACTTATGTACACCTAAATTGTGCATTTAGTAAGTGCACTTATTTGGACATTTTACTTGTGCACTTAACAAGTGCACGTACGGGTGTACTTATGTACACTTCAATTTGTACTTACTGTGGTGCACCTAATTTGCGCACTTAACTTGTGCACTTAACATGTGCACCTAATGTGTGTACTCAAGCGCACCTAAATCGTGCATTTACTAATTGCACTTATTTTGCGCACTTAATGTGTGTAATTCAGTGCACTGAAATTGTACATTTAGTAAGTGCACCTAACTTATGCATTTAAGTGCACTTACTAACTGCACAATTTAAGTGCACTAATTGTGTGTAGTTAATGTGTGTACTTAAGCACACTTAAATTGTGCACTTAGTAAGTGCAGTTATTTTGGACACTTACTTTGTGTGCAAAAAACACAAGTATACACTTAGTGTGTATACTTATGTACACCTAAATTGTGCATTTAGTAAGTGCACTTATTTGGACATTTTACTTGTACACTTAACAAGTGCACGTATTGTGTGTACTTATGTACACTTCAATTTGCACTTACTGAGGTGCACCTTATTTGCGCACTTAACTTGTGCACTTAACATGTGCACCTAATGTGTGTACTCAAGCGCACCTAAATCGTGCATTTACTAATTGCACTTATTTTGCGCACTTAATGTGTGTAATTCAGTGCACTGAAATTGTACATTTAGTAAGTGCACCTAACTTATGCATTTAAGTGCACTTAATGCAAAAAAGTGCACTTACTAACTGCACAATTTAAGTGCACTAATTGTGTGTAGTTAATGTGTGTACTTAAGCACACTCAAATTGTGCACTTAGTAAGTGCAGTTATTTTGGACACTTACTTTGTGCACTTAACATGTGCACTTACTGTGTATACTTATGTACACCTAAATTGTGCATTTAGTAAGTGCACTTATTTGGACATTTTACTTGTGCACTTAACAAGTGAACGTATTGTGTGTACTTATGTACACTTCAATTTGTACTTACTGTGGTGCACCTAATATGCGCACTTAACATGTGCACCTAATGTGTGTACTCAAGCGCACCTAAATCGTGCATTTACTAATTGCACTTATTTCGCGCACTTAATGTGTGTAATTCAGTGCACTGAAATTGTACATTTAGTAAGTGCACTTGTTTGTACACTTAACAGGTGTACCTAAGCACTTAATTTGTGCAGTTCGTAAGTGCACTTACTGTGTGTACATATGTAAACCTAAATTGTGCACTTAGTAAGTGCACTTAACGTGTGCACTGAGTAGCACGTATTCTGTGTTCTTATGTACACCTAAATGTTGCACTTAGTAAGTGCACTTAACTTGTGAGCTCAATATCTCTACTTAGTGCACTTAAAGTGTGCACTTAGTAGCACTTATTCTGTGCACTTACTGTGTGTAATTGTGTACACCTAAATTGTGCACTAAGTAAGTGCACTTAACGTGTGCATTTATTAACATGTGCACTTTTGTGTGTACTTATGCACACAAATATTTGCACTTACTAAGTGCACTTAATGTGCGTACTTTAGCTAACTTTTCGGTGCACTTAACATGTGCACTTGATGCTTGTACTTAAGTGCACTTAAATTGTACATTTAGCAAGTGCACCTAACTCATGCATTTAAGTGCACTTAATGCAAACAAGTGCACTTACTAACTGCAGAATTTAAGTTCACTAATTGTGTGTAGTTAATGTGTGTACTTAAGCACACTTAAATTGTGCACTTAGTAAGTGCAGTTATTTTGGACACTTACTGTGTGCACTTACTGTGTATACTTATGTACACCTAAATTGTGCATTTAATAAGTGCACTTATTTGGACATTTTACTACAAGTGCACGTATTGTGTGTACTTATGTACACTTCAATTTGCACTTACTGTGGTGCACCCAATTTGCGCACTTAACTTGTGCACTTAACATGTGCACCTAATGTGTGTACTCAAGCGCACCTAAATCGTGCATTTACTAATTGCACTTATTTTGCGCACTTAATGTGTGTAATTCAGTGCACTGAAATTGTACATTTAGTAAGTGCACCTAACTTATGCATTTAAGTGCACTTAATGCAAAAAAGTGCACTTACTAACTGCACAATTTAAGTGCACTAATTGTGTGTAGTTAATGTGTGTACTTAAGCACACTCAAATTGTGCACTTAGTAAGTGCAGTTATTTTGGACACTTACTTTGTGCACTTAACATGTGCACTTACTGTGTATACTTATGTACACCTAAATTGTGCATTTAGTAAGTGCACTTATTTGGACATTTTACTTGTGCACTTAACAAGTGAACGTATTGTGTGTACTTATGTACACTTCAATTTGTACTTACTGTGGTGCACCTAATATGCGCACTTAACATGTGCACCTAATGTGTGTACTCAAGCGCACCTAAATCGTGCATTTACTAATTGCACTTATTTCGCGCACTTAATGTGTGTAATTCAGTGCACTGAAATTGTACATTTAGTAAGTGCACTTGTTTGTACACTTAACAGGTGTACCTAAGCACTTAATTTGTGCAGTTCGTAAGTGCACTTACTGTGTGTACATATGTAAACCTAAATTGTGCACTTAGTAAGTGCACTTAACGTGTGCACTGAGTAGCACGTATTCTGTGTTCTTATGTACACCTAAATGTTGCACTTAGTAAGTGCACTTAACTTGTGAGCTCAATATCTCTACTTAGTGCACTTAAAGTGTGCACTTAGTAGCACTTATTCTGTGCACTTACTGTGTGTAATTGTGTACACCTAAATTGTGCACTAAGTAAGTGCACTTAACGTGTGCATTTATTAACATGTGCACTTATTGTGTGTACTTATGCACGCAAATATTTTCACTTACTAAGTGCACTTAATGTGCATACTTTAGCTAACTTTTCGGTGCACTTAACATGTGCACGTGATGCTTGTACTTAAGTGCACTTAAATTGTACATTTAGCAAGTGCACCTAACTTATGCATTTAAGTGCATTTAATGCAAAAAAGTGCACTTACTAACTGCACAATTTAAGTGCACTAATTGTGTGTAGTTAATGTGTGTACTTAAGCACACTTAAATTGTGCACTTAGTAAGTGGACACTTACTTTGTGCACTTAACATGTGCACTTACTGTGTATACTTATGTACACCTACATTGTGCACGTAGTAAGTGCACTTATTTGGACATTTTACTTGTGCACTTAACAAGTGCACGTATTGTGTGTACTTATGTACACTTCAATTTGTACTTACTGTGGTGCATCTAATTTACGCACTTAACATGTGCACCTAATGTGTGTACTCAAGCGCACCTAAATCGTGCATTTACTAATTGCACTTATTTTGCACACTTAATGTGTGTAATTCAGTGCACTGAAATTGTGCATTTAGTAAGTGCACTTGTTTGTGCACTTAACAGGTGTACCTAAGTACTTAATGTGTGCAGTTCGTAAGTGCACTTACTGTGTGTACATATGTAAACCTAAATTGTGCACTTAGTAAGTGCACTTAACGTGTGAGCTCAATATCTGTACTTAGTGCACTTAAATTGTGCACTTAGTATCACTTATTCTGTGCACTTACTGTGTGTAATTGTGTACACCTAAATTGTGCACTAAGTAAGTGCACTTAACGTGTGCATTTATTAACATGTGCACTTTTGTGTGTACTTATGCACACAAATATTTGCACTTACTAAGTGCACTTAATGTGCGTACTTTAGCTAACTTTTCGGTGCACTTAACATGTGCACTTGATGCTTGTACTTAAGTGCACTTAAATTGTACATTTAGCAAGTGCACCTAACTCATGCATTTAAGTGCACTTAATGCAAAAAAGTGCACTTACTAACTGCACAATTTAAGTGCACTAATTGTGTGTACTTAAGCACACTTAAATTGTGCACTTATTAAGTGCAGTTATTTTTGACACTTTGTGCACTTACTGTGTATACTTATGTACACCTAAATTGTGCATTTAGTAAGTGCACTTATTTGGACATTTTACTTGTACACTTAACAAGTGCACATATTGTGTGTACTTATGTACACTTCAACTTGCACTTACTGAGGTGCACCTAATTTGCGCACTTAACTTGTGCACTTAACATGTGCACCTAATGTGTGTACTCAAGCGCACCTAAATCGTGCATTTACTAATTGCACTTATTTCGCGCACTTAATGTGTGTAATTCAGTGCACTGAAATTGTACATTTAGGAAGTGCACTTGTTTGTGCACTTAACAGGCGTACCCAAGTACTTAATTTGTGCAGTTCGTAAGTGCACTTACTGTGTGTACATATGCAAACCTAAATTGTGCACTTAACGCGTGCACTTTTTGTGCTTATTTTTATGTACAATGTGTGCATTTAACGTGTGTACTTAAGTACTTAAATCATTTTGTACACCTACTGTGTGTAGTTGTGTACACCTAAATTGTGCACTTGGTAAGTGCACTTTGTGTTTAGTTATGTATACTTTAATTGTGCATTTACTAATTGCATTTATTTTGCGTACACAATGCGTGTACCAAGTGCACTTAAATTGTGCATTTAGTAGGTGCACTTAACATGCACACTAAATGTGTGTACTTAAGTGCACTTAAATTGTGCACTTACTAATTGCACTTACTAATTGCACTTATTTTGCGTACTTAAGTGCGCTTACATTGTATATTAAGTAGGTGCATTTGACATGCGCACTTAATGCGTGTACTTAAGTGCACTTAAATGGTGCACCTATTTTGTGTGGTTAATGTGTGTACTTAAGCACTTAGTAAGTGCACTTGTTTTGCACAATTACTGTGTGCACTTGACATGTGCACTTTCTGTGTGTACTTAAGTGCGTTAAAACTGTGCACTTAACATGTGCATCTTAAGTGCACTTAACCTTCTGTAAGTCAAGTGTGCACATAACTTAGGAATCGAATATATTAGTATTAGTGACATTTAGCAGGTTTGGAATGAACATCTTTTTGGTTTCAGCAGAAGTTTGGGGATGTTCCTGCCTCAGGACTGAGTGCACTCACTTTGACACTGACTGTCCTGGAGGAAGAAGCCTGGAGGACAGGACGGGACACAGCGTCCCTGCAGCAGGGCGGCCGGTGACGGGCAGGACGTGCAGTCGTCCACAGACGGCCCCACGCACTGCCAGCAGGACGGGTGACACTCTGGGTGGGAACACAGCAGGCAGAGTTCATGTGAGGTGAAGGAAAGGTGAGATATGGACAACACAATATTGCTTAATTTTCTCACTAAAAAGGAGTCATAAATAATAGTGCAGTAGTGAATAGAGCAAAAAAAGATGGTGAGGTGAGAACATGTTATTTCATAGTTTAGCAGATACTACATTTGTTATTTGAAAGACGTGGCCTACTAGATATCCTCCTACAAAACATGGTGTTGGTCGTATTCCGCAACAAAGATAGACTAAAGAGTCTGTCTGCTTGGTACTAAGGAATGTAATCGTCCACAATATGGCGAAAAAAAACATGTTATTTCATAGTTTAGCAGATACTACATTTGTTATTTGAAAGACGTGGCTTACTAGATATCCTCCTACAAAACATGGCGTTGGTCGTATTCCGCAACAAAGATAGACTGATGAGTCTGTCTGCTTGCTCCAAAGGAATGTAATCGTCCACAATATGGGGGGGGAAACATGTTATTTCATAGTTTAGCAGATACTACATTTGTTATTTGAAAGACGTGGCCTACTAGATATCCTCCTACAAAACATGGTGTTGGTCGTATTCCGCAACAAAGATAGACTGAAGAGTCTGTCTGCTTGCTCCAAAGGAATGTAATCGTCCACCATGTGGAAATAACATGTTATTTCATAGTTTAGCAGATACTACATTTGTTATTTGAAAGACGTGGCTTACTAGATATCCTCCTACAAAACATGGCGTTGGTCGTATTCCGCAACAAAGATAGACTGATGAGTCCGTCTGCTTGGTACTAAGAAATGTAATCGTCCACCATGTGGAAATAACATGTTATTTCATAGTTTAGCAGATGCTACATTTGTTATTTGAAAGACGTGGCCTACTAGATATCCTCCAACAAAACATGGCGTTGGTCGTATTCCGCAACAAAGATAGACTGATGAGTCTGTCTGCTTGCTCCAAAGGAATGTAATCGTCCACCATGTGGAAATAACATGTTATTTCATAGTTTAGTAGATACTACATTTGTTATTTGAAAGACGTGGCTTACTAGATATCCTCCTACAAAACATGGCGTTGGTCGTATTCCGCAACAAAGATAGACTGAAGAGTCTGTCTGCTTGGTACTAAGGAATGTAATCGTCCACCATGTGGAAATAACATGTTATTTCATAGTTTAGCAGATACTACATTTGTTATTTGAAAGACTTGGCCTACTAGATATCCTCCTACAAAACATGGTGTTGGTCGTATTCCGCAACAAAGATAGACTGAAGAGTCTGTCTGCTTGGTACTAAGGAATGTAATCGTCCACCATGTGGAAATAACATGTTATTTCATAGTTTAGCAGATGCTACATTTGTTATTTGAAAGACGTGGCCTACTAGATATCCTCCTACAAAACATGGCGTTGGTCGTATTCCGCAACAAAGATAGACTGAAGAGTCTGTCTGCTTGCTCCAAAGGAATGTAATCGTCCACCATGTGGAAATAACATGTTATTTCATAGTTTAGAAGATACTACATTTGTTATTTGAAAGACGTGGCTTACTAGATATCCTCCTACAAAACATGGCGTTGGTCGTATTCCGCAACAAAGATAGACTGACGAGTCTGTCTGCTTGGTACTAAGGAATGTAATCGTCCACAATATGGGGAAAAAAACATGTTATTTCATAGTTTAGCAGATACTACATTTGTTATTTGAAAGACGTGGCCTACTAGATATCCTCCTACAAAACATGGCGTTGGTCGTATTCCGCAACAAAGATAGACTGAAGAGTCTGTCTGCTTGGTACTAAGGAATGTAATCGTCCACAATATGGGGGGGGGGGGGGGAGAAACATGTTATTTCATAGTTTAGCAGATACTACATTTGTTATTTGAAAGACATGGCCTACTAGGTATCCTCCTACAAAACATGGTGTTGGTCGTATTCCGCAACAAAGATAGACTGATGAGTCCGTCTGCTTGCTCCAAAGGAATGTAATCGTCCACCATGTGGAAATAACATGTTATTTCATAGTTTAGCAGATACTACATTTGTTATTTGAAAGACGTGGCTTCACAAAACATGGCGTTGGTGACAACAAAGATAGACTGAAGAGTCACTTTCACCTGATTATTGAATGCATTTTGCATTCAGTTCCTTGTCAGAGTCCAGAAAGTTTTGCAAAAAAGTATTTCAACTTTAGCTTCATTCTGCAATTTGTCTCCAAAGTGCAGCAGCGTTTAGGTAAATAAGGCTTTGTGGGTAGAGAAGACATGCTGCTGAAGTGGATGAAGACAAAATGTAGGCGTGTGACATAATCCATGTTGCAATGCTGCTGTCAGGACCAGATTATTTCTGCAAATCTGGATTTGTGGTGACATTTTGATGACTTCTCAGCGCACCTGTAATGAGCTTTCAGGCTCGCAGCTGCCACCTGCACCTGCTCTTTGTCCTTTCTTTGTTGCTGGCGGATTATTGACTTGTCACCACAGATAGCCTCACTGGGTGTTGCTGGCATGCAAACAAACAAACAAGCAGAGCGCTGCTATCGGCACTGGCAGGCGCTAACCACACACTTTTCTGTTTTTACACCACAAACAGACTTTTCTCTCTTTTTTAAACATATACTTTTTTTTTAAATTTTTTATCAAAATACAAAAAAACTCCCCAAAAAACCTACTTCTTCTTTAACCAAAGACAGACTTTTCTCTTTAAACAAAAATAAAAAATAAACAGACTTTTCTTTTGTAAATAAAATATACTTTTTTTTTAAACCATTTACAGACTTTTCTCTTTTTTTACCATAACAGACTTTTCTTTTCTTTTTTAAATAAACCCACTTTTCTCCTTTTTGTTTACCACAAACAGACTTTTTTCTTTTTTTATAACCATAAACAGACTTAAAAAAAAAAATCAAAATACTTAAAAAAAACTAACAAAAAAAAAACTATTTTCTAATTTTAACCCTTCACATACTTTTCTCTTTAAACAAAAATAAAAATAAACAGACTTTTCTTTTGTAAATAAAATATACTTTTTTTTTAACCATAAACAGACTTTTCTCTTCTTTTTTTTTTTTTTTACCATAACAGACTTTTCTTTTCTTTTTTAAATAAATAAACCCACTTTTCTCCTTTTTGTTTACCACAAAAAGACTTTTTTCTTTTTTTATAACCATAAACAGACTTTAAAAAAAAAATCTAAATACTTAAAAGAAACAAACAAAAAAAACTATTTTCTAATTTTAACCCTTCACATACTTTTCTCTTTAAACAAAAATAAAAATAAACAGACTTTTCTTTTGTAAATAAAATAAACATACTTTTTTTTTAACCATAAACAGACTTTCCTCTTTTTTTGTTTTTACCATAAACAGACTTTTCTTTTGTAAATAAAATATACTTTTTTTTTTAACCATAAACAGAATTTTCTCTTTTTTTTTTTTACCATAACAGACTTTTCTTTTCTTTTTTAAATAAATAAACCGACTTTTCTCCTTTTTGTTTACCACAAACAGACTTTTTTCTTTTTTTTATAACCACAAACTTTAAAAAAAAAATCTAAATACTTAAAAAAACTAACAAAAAAAAAATATTTTCTAATTTTAACCATTCACATACTTTTCTCTTTAAACAAAAATAAAAATAAACAGACTTTTCTTTTGTAAATAAAATAAACATACTTTTTTTTAACCATAAACAGACTTTCCTCTTTTTTTTAAACCATAAACAGATTTTTTTTTAAAACTCAAAATACTTAAAAAACAAAACAAAAAACACTTTGCTTTTTTTAACCAAAAACAGACTTTTCTCTTTAAACAAAAATAAAAATAAACAGACTTTTCCTTTGTAAATAAAATAAACATACTTTGTTTTTTAACCATAAACAGACTTTTCTCTTCTTTTTTTTACCCATAACAGACTTCTATTTTCTTTTTTAAATAAATAGACTTTTCTCCTTTTTGTTTACCACAAACAGATTTTTTTTTTCAAACCATAAACACTTTAAAAAAATAAATCAATCAAAATACTTAAAAAAAATTAAAAAATAAAAATAAAAATTAAAAACTTTGCTTTTTTTAACCAAAGACAGACTTTTCTCTTTAAACAAAACTAAAAATAAACAGACTTTTCTTTTGTAAATAAAATATACTTTTTTTTTTACCATAACAGACTTTTCTTTTCTTTTTTAAATAAATAAACCGACTTTTCTCCTTTTTGTTTACCACAAACAGACTTTTTTCTTTTTTTATAACCACAAACAGACTTTTTAAAAAAAATCAAAATACTTAAAAAAACTAATAAAAAAAAAACCATTTTCTAATTTTAGCCATTCACATACTTTTCTCTTTAAACAAAAATAAAAATAAACAGACTTTTCTTTTGTAAATAAAATAAACATACTTTTTTTAACCATAAACAGACTTTTCTCTTCTTTTTTTTTTACCATAACAGACTTCTATTTTCTTTTTAAAATAAATAGACTTTTCTCCTTTTTGTTTACCACAAACAGACTTTTTTTCTTTTTAAACCATAAACACTTAAAAAAAAACAAATCAATCAAAATACTTAAAAAATAAAAAAATAAAAAAAATAAAATAAAAAACTTTGCTTTTTTTAACCAAAGACAGACTTTTCTCTTTAAACAAAAATAAAAATAAACAGACTTTTCTTTTGTAAATAAAATATACTTTTTTTTTTTTTTTACCATAACCGACTTTTCTTTCCTTTTTTAAATAAATAAACAGACTTTTCTCCTTTTTGTTTACCACAAACAGACTCTTTTTTTTTTTTAAACCATAAACAGCCTTTTTTTTTTTTTTTAATCCATCAATCCATTTTCTACCGCTTGTCCTTTTTGGGGGCTTAAATTTTATTTTTTTTTTTTTTTTTTATTTTTTTTTAACCATAGACAGACTTTTCTTTTTAAACTAAAATAAACAGACTTTTCTTTTGTAAATAAAATAAACAGACTTATTTTTTAACCATGAACTAGACTTTTTTTTTTAGCATAAACAGACTTTTTTTTTGTTAACCGTAAAGAAAATGTTCTTTTTTAACCATAAACATTAAAAAAAAAAAAAAAAAAAACAGACTTAAAAAAAAAATTAAAAACAGACTATTTTTAAGCTATAGACTTTTTTTTTTTAACCATATGCAAACTTTTTTCTAAACCATAAACACACTTTTTTTTTTGTTTATCATAAAGAAACAGACTTTTGACTTTTTTTAATCTATAGCAACATCTATTTACTATAGCAACATCTATTTACTATCTACTATAGCAGGGGTCGGCAGCCCCCCCACACATCAACCCCCCCTCCCCCCTCCTTGCGTCGGTTGAGGTGGGCGGGGTTTGGTGGTAGCGGGGGTGTATAATGTAGCCCGGAAGAGTTAGTGCTCCATGGGATTCTGGGTATTTGTTCTGTTGTGTTTATGTTGTGTTACAGTGCGGATGTTCTCCAGAAATGTGTTAGTCATTCTTGTTTGGTATTTATTTGTATTTTTGTTAACATTAAAAAATATTTTCTACAATCCTAAAAAAAAGATTTTTTCGTAAACCTGAAACAAAACAAAACAAACAAAGAAAAAAAAAACATTGCAAGTGTTTTATAGTTTTGGTGTCTGAGAAATCTCTCAAATGGTCGCCCGACTCTCATACTTTTGTCCACCAAGGTTAAAACGCCTTAACGGGTATCGAAACTGAAAGTTAACTTGACGTCGCGTTCTCCTCCATTCTCTCTGCACGCTGGTACATCATGACACCATTATTGATATTTATAATACTAAATAGGTGCAAGACAACATAGATCATAATAATAATAATAATAATAATAATAATAATAATAATAATAATAATAATAATAATAATACATGTGTGAGAGCACAAAGATAATAATACAAATAATAATGATGTGTATGAGAGAACATAGCTAATAATAATAAATATGTGAGTACATAATTATTATTATTGTTATTATTATTAATACCAAATGTGTATGAGAGTACATAGATAATAATAATAATAATAATAATAATGTGAGAGTACATAGATAATATTATTAATAATAAAAGTGTGTGAGAGTGCATAAATAATAATACATATGTGAGAGTACGAAAATAATAACAATAAATGTGTGTGAGAGTACATAGATAATAATATTAATATTAATAATAATAAATATGTCAGAGTACATATATAATATGTGAGAGTACATAGATAATAATAATAATAATAATAATACATATGTCAGAGTACATATATAATATTAATAAATAAATATGTGAGAGTACATAGATAATAATAATAATAATAATAAATAATAAATGTGTGATAGTACATAGATAATAATAATAATACATATGTGAGAGTACATTGGTAATAATAAATATGTGTGAGAGTACATAGATAATAATAAATATGTGAGAGTACATATATAATAATAGTAATAAATATGTGAGAGTACATAGATAATAATAATAATAATAATAAATGTGTGAGAGTACATAGATAATAATAAATGAGAGTACATAGATAATAATATTAATAATAAATATGTGCGAGTACATAGATAATAATAATAAATATGTGAGAGTACATTGAAAATAATAATATTAATAATAATAAATATATGTGAGAGTACATAGATAATAATAATAGATATGTAATAATAATAAAAATAATGGATTAGATTTTATATCGCGCTTTTCTATTATTAGATACTCAAAGCGCTCACAGAGAAGTGGGAACTCATCATTCATTCACACCTATATGTGAGAGTGCATTGATAATAATAATAATATTAATAATAATACATATATGTGAGAGTACATTGATAATAATAATAATAATACTACATGTGTGACAGTGCATAGATAATAATAATAATATTACTAATAATAATAATACTACATGTGTGAGAGTGCATAGATAATTAATAAATGTTTGTACAGTATATATATAAATATGGAGATGCCATCATGTGTATCTTCTAGTAGAACCAAGAACTAAGTCTTTTATTCTACTTAAAAGTGCATTTTATTCTAAATGTAATTATACACTGTGTGTGTGTGTGTGTGTGTGTGTGTGTGTGTGTGTGTGTGTGTGTGTGTGTGTGTGTGTGTGTGTGTGTGTGTGTGTGTGTCCATGCAGTAGATGTAAGTGGTGCCCACATTTGAAGAATGACATCATTGCTGACTTTTGTGCTGACTCAGGAAAAATGAGTAGAGTGGATCAACACACACACACACACACACACACACACACACACACACACACACACACACACACACACACACACACACACACAGACAGACAGACAGACAGACAGACAGACAGACACACACACACACACACACACACACACACACACACACACACACACACAGTACAATTATTTAAGTCAGTTGACTAAATGGATGCAAATGGACTAAACAGTGTAAAATGTACAAATATATCTACAATCAATCTAGAAAGCCACTTGATTTAATGTGGCACGCCACATCATTTTACGTGCTCCTCCTACCGTTTCATTTGACATGGCCCGCCACATCATTTTATTGTGGCCCACATCTTCATTTGTGTGGTTGGTTTCATCCTTTTATGTGGTCCTCCCATTTCATTTTTATGTGGCCTACCATATCATTTATGTGGCCTACCATGTAATATTTTGTGATCCTACCATATCATTTATGTGGCCTACCATGTCATTTATGTGACTTGGCCACATCATTTTAAATGGCCCACCACTTCATTTTTGTGGTTGGCCACATCATTTTATGTAGTCCTACCATTTAATTTTTATGTGGCCTACTATGTCATTTATGTGACTTGGCCACATCATTTTTCATGGCCCGCCACTTCATTTTTGTGGTTGGCCTTATCATGTGGTCCTACCATTTAATTTTTATGTGGCCTACCATGTCATTTGTGTGGCCTACCATGTCATTTATGTGGCCTGCCACATAATTTGATGTGGTCCTACCATTACATTTTAAGTGGCCTACCATGTAATTTAAATGGCCTGCCACTTCATTTTACGTGGCCTGCCACTTTATTTATGACACTTCAATTTATGTGGACTGCCGCAACATTTAATGATGCCCACCTCATCATTTAGTGTAATAATCTGCTGTATTTGATGTGGCCTACCAACTGATGAAATAAGCAACATGGCTATTTCATTTGTTTGCTTTGTTACGATGTTACTACGATGTTAACATGTTGTGCTGTTACAATGTTGTGATGTAGCGATGTTACAATGTTGTGCTGTTACAATATTGCGATGTTACAATGTTGTGGTGTTACAATGTTGTGACGTTACAATGTTGTGGTGTTACAATGTTGTGGTGTTACAATGTTGTGATGTGACGTTACAATGTTGTGACGTTACAATGTTGTGACGTTACAATGTTGTGACGTTACAATGTTGTGGTGTTACAATGTTGTGATGTGACGTTACAATGTTGTGACGTTACAATGTTGTGGTGTTACAATGTTGTGATGTGACGTTACAATGTTGTGACGTTACAATGTTGTGACGTTACAATGTTGTGACGTTACAATGTTGTGATGTTACAATATTGTGATGTTACAATGTTGTGACGTTACAATGTTGTGATGTTACAATATTGTGATGTTACAATGTTGTGACGTTACAATATTGTGATGGAAATATGTTGTGATGTTGTGCTGTTACAATGTTGAGATGTTACAATGTTGTGATGTTACAATGTTGTGACGTTGCAACGTTGTAACGTTGTGACGTTACAATGTTGTGACGTGTTGTGGGTTACCCACATATGCGGTCCTCTCAAAGGTTTCTCATAGTCATTCACATCGACGTCCCACTGGGGTGAGTTTTTCCTTGCCCTTATGTGGGCTCTGTACCGAGGATGTCGTTGTGGCTCGTGCAGCCCTTTGAGACACTTGTGATTTAGGGCTATATAAATAAACATTGATCGATGTTACAATGTTGTGACGTTACAATGTTGTGACGTTACAATGTTGTGCTGTTACAATGTTGCGGCGTTACAATGTTGCGGTGTTGTGATGTTACAATGTTGTGATGTTACAATGTTGCGGTGTTGTGATGTTACAATGTTGTGATGTTACAATGTTGTGATGTTACAATGTTGTGATGTTACAATACTGTGATGTTACAATGTTGTGATGTTACAATGTTGTGACGTTACAATGTTGTGCTGTTACAATACTGTGATGTTACAATGTTGTGACGTTACAATGTTGTGATGTTACAATGTTGTGACGTTACAATGTTGTGCTGTTACAATGTTGTGACGTTGCAATGTTGTGACGTGTTGTGGGTTACCCACATGTGCGGTCCTCTCCAAGGTTTCTCATAGTCATTCACATCCACGTCCCACTGGGGTGAGTTTTTCCTTGCCCTTATGTGGGCTCTGTACCGAGGATGTGGTTGTGGCTTGTGCAGCCCTTTGAGACACTTGTGATTTAGGGCTATATAAATAAACATTGATTGATGTTACAATGTTGTGACGTTACAATGCTGCGGTGTTACAATGTTGCGGTGTTGTGACGTTACAATGTTGTGATGTTGTGACCCATCAATGTTGCGGTGTTACAATGTTGTGACGTTACAATGTTGTGACGTTACAACGTTGTGACGTTACAATGTTGCGATGTTACAATGTTGCGACATTACAATGTTGCGGTGTTACAATGTTGTGACGTTACAATGTTGTGACGTTACAACGTTGTGATGTTACAACGTTATGACGTTACAACATTGTGACGTTACAACGTTGTAACGTCACAACGTTGTGACGTTACAATGTTGCGATGTTACAATGTTGCAACATTACAATGTTGCAACATTACAATGTTGCAACATTACAATGTTGCGGTGTTACAATGTTGTGATGTTACAACGTTGTGACGTTACAACGTTGTGACATTACAATGTTGTGACGTTACAATGTTGTGATGTTGTAATGTTGTGGTGTTACAATGTTGTGATGTGACGTTACAATGTTGTGGTGTTACAATGTTGTGATGTGACGTTACAATGTTGTGACGTTACAATGTTGTGGTGTTACAATGTTGTGATGTGCCGTTACAATGTTGTGACGTTGTAATGTTGTGGTGTTACAATGTTGTGATGTGACGTTACAATGTTGTGGTGTTACAATGTTGTGATGTGACATTACAATGTTGTGACGTTACAATGTTGTGGTGTTACAATGTTGTGGTGTTACAATGTTGTGGTGTTACAATGTTGTGATGTGACGTTACAATGTTGTGACGTTGTAATGTTGTGGTGTTACAATGTTGTGGTGTGACGTTACAATGTTGTGGTGTTACAATGTTGTGGTGTTACAATGATGTGGTGTTACAATGTTGTGACGTTACAATGTTGTGATGAGTTAAAGTGTAAAAAACAAAGATGTTGTGTTGCTGACTAAATGGGCTGCAAAGACGAGGCGTCCTCTTAAATGTTTTCTATTTCATGAAGTTAGTGAGAACACTTCAATCTCCTTCCTCTGTTGCTGTCCTGCTTAGTGCCGCCGAGGAAAAAGGTGTGTGTGTGTGTGTGTGTGTGTGTGTGTGTGTGTGTGCGTGTGTGTGTGTAATGTTCCCATTACACGCAGCAACAATTTCACCCTCCCAAAGAAGACAATTTGCCATCCCAGCGAGTCGACACACACACAAACATTCATTAGGAAAGTGTGTTTTGTTCATGTTGCGTTTTAGAGGTTGACTACAGCCGCAGGGCACGTGAATCTGTCACGTGTGTTTCTGCAGACGCTTTCACCAACAAGGTACACCCATGTGGAGGCTCAAGTAGGACAAAATAAAAAAGATGAATAAATCCACAAAATGCTCAGTCATTCACAAACAAGGTCACCACTTTGTCAACAACAAATTGTTGAACAACAACATTTCTCAACAAGGAATTTATGGATTTCACCATCTACGCTCCGTAATATCATCAAAAGGTTCAGAGAATCTGGAGAAATCACTGCACGTAACATTGAATGCCCGTGACCTTGGATCCCTGAGGCGGTACCGCATCGGTGTGTAAAGGATATCACCACATGGGCTCAGGAACACTTCAGTAAACCCACTGTCAGTAACTACAGTTGGTCGCTACATCTGTAAGTGCAAGTTAAAACTCTCCTATGCAAAGCCACAGCAATTTATCAACAACACCCAGAAACACTTTGACTGAGAAAGTTGAGGAATGTTCATCAAAGACTAGGGCTGCAGCTAACGATTATTTTTCTATCGATTAATCTATAGATTATTTTTTCGATTAATCGGTTAATCTATAGATTATTTTTTTTTCGATTAATCTATAGATTATTTTTCCTTTTACCGATTTTTTTTAAATTTAAAATGAAGAGGAAAAAATAAATGTAGGCCAGTTTTTTCAAAAGGCATGGCTTTTATTTACAAAAAAAAAAGTATGGCCACTCAGTCAACATTGACAACAACATGACAAAATATTCTGTAACAATGTAAACATTTAAAACTTTTAACATTTAACAAAATTAAAAGTAGCTTATTTGCTTTTTAATGTGCAAATATAAAAGTAAACATCCAGTGCAAATCTTAATATTCTGGAATAGTATAAGCATTTCAAAAGTAAAAGTATTGCTTATTTTGCTTTAAAATGTGCAAAAATAAAGATAAACATCCAATACAAAAAAGTGCAAAACGGAAATATTCTGTAACAAGTGTAAACATTTCAACAAAAGTAAAAGTATTGCTTATTTGCTAAAATGTGCAAAAATAAAGCTAAACATCCAATACAAAAAAGTGTACAGTGTAAACATTTCAACAAAAGTAAAAGTATTGCTTATTTTGCTTAATAACACAACAATGATAGTATGATTAAAGTGAAAGTTAATTGTTGGTTTGTACATAGTATATGTAACTGTTAATGTTGTAAAAGGTATTTGCACAACTAATTAACGTTAGCGTTTGTGACACGTCTTGTGCCGTGGGGTTCTTTCAGGACCGACAGACTGAACGCCAGACGGCTTTGCCAGGTTTACAATCTTTTAATTTTACACAAAGTCTTTTCTCTTCCAACTGCGCGGATCGCGCACCTGGGCACGATTGCGGCGTCGCTCCCGGCGCGCCCCGCCTCGCCGCTCGCTCGCCGCCGCCGCCTCTCCACAGCGTTAAAGAGGAGCGCGTCTTTGTAAACACTGAACAGGCACGCCAAACGCGCCTCTCAGAGCGAAACGGTGCTTTAGTTTATGAATTTACAACGCAGATACAAATGACACATTCATGTTTTTGTGTAATGATGACAACGTATACGCACGCGGACGATTGACTTGTTGATGGTGATGGCAAGAACGCTGTCGGGGGTTTTCTTTTCAAATGTTCGTTCATAGCCGTTGTGCTGCTATGATAGGCCATTTCCGCTCCACACAGTGTGCATACAACAACATTATTAGGCCGTTTATTGAAATACTCCCACACTTTTGACGACTTTTGGCGTGCTTTTTTCCCCTCGCTCGCATCGTCTGCTTTGCGCTTTGCCATGACAGTAAAGTAGTGTGACGTAAATATGCGACGCGCCGACGCACAAAAACGGCGTCGACGTATTTACGTAACCGATGACGTCGACGCGTCGTTTCAGCCTTATCAAAGACTTATTTGGAACATCCCCCACAGGTGAACAGGCTAATTGGGAACAGGTGGGTGCCATGATTGGGTATAAAAAGTAGATTCCATGAAATGCTCAGTCATTCGCAAACAAGGACGGGGCGAGGGTCACTACTTTGTCAACAAATGCCTGAGCAAATTGTTGAACAGTTTAAGAATTTAGGGATTTCACCATCTACGCTCTGTAATATCATCAAAATGTTCAGAGAATCTGGAGAAATCACTGCACATAAGTGTAGTGGAATTTCTGACCTTTTTACTGTAGTAATTCAATGTTACTTCACTATGGGGGGTATGTAGTAATTCAATGTTACTTCACTATGGGGGGTATGTAGTAATTCAATGTTACTTCACTATGGAGGGTATGTAGTAATTCAATGTTACTTCACTATGGAGGGTAATTCAATGTTACTTCACTATGGGGGGTATGTAGTAATTCAATGTTACTTCACTATGGGGGGTATGTAGTAATTCAATGTTACTTCACTATGGGGAAACTATGGAGTAACAGGGACAAGGAGGGTGGGGGCAAGAGAGACGATATAGAAGAGACGTTTTTTGTATGTTAGATTAGACCATTGTAGCTGTGCTAGTGAGCACTTCTGTACGGGATTTGGTCTCAAGTTTATCTCCAAAGGCTTTGGAAATAAAATGACAAAATACCTATTTGTCAGGACTTGATCTTGGGTGTTTGCTTTTCCGGGATGCAGCGGAAAGTTGGCACGGGCGAGACGGGAATGAAGGTACATGATTTATTTAAACTATCAAAAAAAAGGAATAAACCAAAAGTGCGCACAAGGGCGGAAGTACAAAACTTGACTATAAACACAAAACTTGCACAAGGGCAGAAACTATGAACAATTAAACAAAACTTGCAAACTATGGCTTGAATAAAGAAAACTTACTTGGCATGGACAAAAAAAAGGAGCAGCGTGAACGATGGACATGAAAAGGAGTTAGAAATGTGTCGAGCATAAATGTGGTGTGAGGTCGTCAGAAAGACAAACTGAAAAACACTGAACTTAAATACTACAGACATGATTAACGAAAACAGGTGCGTGACTCAAGACGTGAAACAGGTGCGTGACGTGACAGGTGAAAACTAATGGGTTGCTATGGTGACAATCAAGAGTGCACAATGAGTCCAAACGTGGAACAGGTGAAACTAATGGGGTAATCATGGAAACAAGACAAGGGAGTGAAAAGACAGAAACTAAAGAGTCCTATAACTAAACAAAACATGACTTAAAACAAAACATGATTACACAGACATGACACTATTCTGTCTCTGGTGGTTCTTCTACTCAGCTTTATGTGTCATCAAAAGAAGCTTGGGAGTGACCAGCAACTTGAATTCCCTGGGAGAAAACGCAACACTAACCACGTTGGACGAAGTCTGGTGTGTGTGCGCGCTCGTTCACGAGAGCGCATCACCCAACGTCTCCGGACGACGTTGTCTGTAATGGCAACCCAATCCAACCTTGTACCATCTGATTATGATTAAATAAATCTCTTGTAAACAAATTCTCTTTTGTTCCTGTTTAAGATTCGGACATTTCCACCACATAAAATATGACTTTGCGCACCTTGGATCGCTCACGCATCAAAAAAGCGACATCGGTGTGTAAAGGATATCACCACATGGGCTCAGGAACACTTCAGAAAACCACTGTCAGTAACTACAGTTGGTCGCTACATCTGTAAGTGCAAGTTAAAACTCTACTATGCAAAGCCACAGTCATTTATCAACAACACCCAGAAACGCTGACGAGTCCACATTTTAAATAGTTTTTGGAAATTGTGGAGCAAAGAGGAAAAGAAGCATGGGTGCTGTTCTCGGGTGAAAGTGTAAAAAGGCAGCATTAATGCTGTAAGGTACATACAACATAAGTTGCCATCCAAGCAACGTTATCATGAAGGCGGGGCCGTGTCGTGCTCACCTGTGCAGGTGTGATCGCCGTCCAGGAAGCTGCGAGCGGGACAGTCGGCCGCGCAGACGCCGTGTGGAAGGCCACGCGACTGCGGCGCCATCACCTCCTCCGCCTTCAGGCAGCGCACGCAGTCGGACGCCAGCGGGCCCACGCAGGAGCGACATGACGGGTGACAATCTGTGCGCGCGCACACACACACACACACACACACACACACACACACACACACACACACACACACACATGGGGGACACCTCACTGCTAGTCACTCATCCATCATTAAACTTACTTATACTCACTGTGACAGGTGTGTGTGTGTATACACTCACTGTGACAGGTGTGTGTGTGTATTAGAGATGCGCGGTTTGCGGGCACAACCGCGGAGTCCGCGGATGATCCGCGGATCGGGCGGATGAAATTAAAAAAAATAAGATTTTATCCGCGCGCGGGTCGGGTCGGGCGGATTAATTAGATATTTTATTTTTTTTTGCGGGTGGCAGTTAAACCAATTGGGAAATCTACAGGTAAAAGCCAGTAAATTAGAATATTTTGAAAAACTTGATTTATTTCAGTAATTGCATTCAAAAGGTGTAACTTGTACATTATATTTATTCATTGCACACAGACTGATGCATTCAAATGTTTATTTCATTTAATTTTGATGATTTGAAGTGGCAACAAATGAAAATCCAAAATTCCGTGTGTCACAAAATGAGAATATTACTTAAGGCTAATACAAAAAAGGGATTTTTCAGAAATGTTGGCCAACTGAAAAGTATGAAAATGAAAAATATGAGCATGTACAATACTCAATACTTGGTTGGAGCTCCTTTTGCCTCAATTACTGCGTTAATGCGGCGTGGCATGGAGTCCATGAGTTTCTGGCACTGCTCAGGTGTTATGAGAGCCCAGGTTGCTCTGATAGTGGCCTTCAACTCTTCTGCGTTTTTGGGTCTAGCATTCTGCATCTTCCTTTTCACAATACCCCACAGATTTTCTATGGGGCTAAGGTCAGGGGAGTTGGCGGGCCAATTTAGAACAGAAATACCATGGTCCGTAAACCAGGCACGGGTAGATTTTGCGCTGTGTGCAGGCGCCAAGTCCTGTTGGAACTTGAAATCTCCATCTCCATAGAGCAGGTCAGCAGCAGGAAGCATGAAGTGCTCTAAAACTTGCTGGTAGACGGCTGCGTTGACCCTGGATCTCAGGAAACAGAGTGGACCGACACCAGCAGATGACATGGCACCCCAAACCATCACTGATGGTGGAAACTTTACACAAGACTTCAGGCAACGTGTATCCTGTGCCTCTCCTGTCTTCCTCCAGACTCTGGGACCTCGATTTCCAAAGGAAATGCAAAATTTGCATGGTTGGGTGATGGTTTGGGGTGCCATGTCATCTACTGGTGTCGGTCCACTCTGTTTCCTGAGATCCAGGGTCAACGCAGCCGTCTACCAGCAAGTTTTAGAGCACTTCATGCTTCCTGCTGCTGACCTGCTCTATGGAGATGGAGATTTCAAGTTCCAACAGGACTTGGCGCCTGCACACAGCGCAAAATCTACCCGTGCCTGGTTTACGGGCCATGGTATTTCTGTTCTAAATTGGCCCGCCAACTCCCCTGACCTTAGCCCCATAGAAAATCTGTGGGGTATTGTGAAAAGGAAGATGCAGAATGCCAGACCCAAAAACGCAGAAGAGTTGAAGGCCACTATCAGAGCAACCTGGGCTCTCATAACACCTGAGCAGTGCCAGAAACTCATCGACTCCATGCCACGCCGCATTAACGCAGTAATTGAGGCAAAAGGAGCTCCAACCAAGTATTGAGTATTGTACATGCTCATATTTTTCATTTTTTATACTTTTCAGTTGGCCAACATTTCTAAAACTCCCTTTTTTGTATTAGCCTTAAGTAATATTCTAATTTTGTGACACACGGAATTTTGGATTTTCATTTGTTGCCACTTCAAATCATCAAAATTAAATGAAATAAACATTTGAATGCATCAGTCTGTGTGCAATGAATAAATATAATGTACAAGTTACACCTTTTGAATGCAATTACTGAAATAAATCAAGTTTTTCAAAATATTCTAATTTACTGGCTTTTACCTGTATATACATAGTTAAATGTTGTTACCCACATACGAAAAACGAGCAGGCACCTGCAGCATATGCCACAACAGAAGAAAAAAAAAGAAAAGAGATGGACACTTTTACGGAGCGGAGAAGGGACGCCTCGCCGGGGTCCGGGACCGAGGCCCCTTCCCCCGAGAGGGCCCCACCGGGAGCCGTAGCTGAGGCGATCCGCGAGAAGGGCCCGACGCACGTCCAAGGTCACCACCGCGCCCACCGCACCGACACCCTGCCTCGTCCGCTTTCGCCGCGGCCGGCGTCACGCGCAGCAGGTAAGCCACCCCCGTGGCCGGGGGCTCGTAACAGGGGTCACTCCGCGCGCTCCGCCCGCGCAGCTTACCTGCCCGCCACCCCTGTTGCCGGGGGCGCGTAACAGGGGTCACTCCGCGCGCAGTGCGCTCACGAAAGGGGTGAGGCTCACCCTGGTTGATATAGAGAGCAGGACGGTGGCCATGGAAGTCGGAACCCGCTAAGGAGGGAGTAACAACCCACCTGCCGAATCAACTAGCCCTGAAAATGGATGGCGCTGGAGCGTCGGGCCCATACCTGACCGTCGCCGGCAGCGAGACGCGCTTGGAGGTGCGCTCAGCGCGGCTCCCATATGATTGCGCACTGGTGTGCGTCTGGGTCGTGACAGCGTGGCACGCGAAAGTCTGTGCTGCATTGGATCAGTCTCCTTTCTTTAACAGGCAAAAGCTTTATAACCTCACCATACCTGCCAACTTTTGAAATCAGAAAAACCTAGTAGCCAGGGTCCAAGGGCCGCAGGCCCCGGTAGGTCCAGGACAAAGTCCTGGTGGGGGGTTCAGGGCTTCGCCCCCCGACGCAAAATGATTATTAGCATTCAGACAGGTTAAAATGTTGCTAAAACCATCACTTTTCTATCAGTCACAGTGACTTTTCAAAACAAAAATATTACAGCAAAAATCATATGGGTTGATTGACATGTTTATTCTGTAAGCTAACTTCAATAGTTTGAAATTATTTTGACAGTTAATGCCAGTTATCCTGTCAACCTTTCACAAGACTTCAATTTGTTCATTGAAAGTATAAACACTTTTTACAGTAAACAAATGGTAAAACAGTACTAAACAATTCCATAAAAAAAAAAATTGGTGTCATTATTAACTTTCTGTCCAAGCTTGTATAATCTACTGCCTTGTTCAATTGTAAAAAATATTCTGTGCCTAAAATTCACATTTCTATCACAATTATCATACTGTAAACATGGTAAGCTCACTTCATTAAAATTAATAGTCCTGTCAATAGCATGGAATTACAATTCAAATGTAGTTTTTTTGTAAGCCTTTCAAAAGAATTCAAAATATGAAAAATTAATGAAAATTAATTGAAGCCATCAGACACTTGAAAAGTGGCACATCACATCTCTAATGTAATCATTTGAACTTTTCAACAGAAATAGCACTGCAAAAATATTAAGGACATACTTCTGTATTTTGGTAGTTATGCTGTCAACATTTAACAAGATTTCTTCAACTTGGACTTGAAAGCATAAATAGTATAAACACTTTTAACAGTATGTCGTGCTGTGAAATACAGCCGACAGGATTGCGCACCAAACACGAAGCAAGGCCAAAGCGCATGCATGGTGCAGGAGAACAAAGGACTTCTTTCATTTAAGGTTTGTGATAAACCATCAAACTCATTCGTTAAAAGGACTCTATAGTAATATAAAGCGAATTTTTCTGGACATTATCATGCAAGAAAAGTTTATTTTTGGGACCGCGATCACCGCGTAATGATTTTTAAAGGTTGCATTACATTATTAACTGTCCCATGTGATCAGCCAGTGCGATTGGAAGTCCATGCTCAATTATTGCCTCCGTAAATAAAACTTCGGCATTTATCACATCCAAAGAATCTGTTTGGGCGACGAAAAACGTTGAAAGTTTTCCACTTGTATCGCTAGCAACGGCATTAGACTTGTGTTTTTTTGTCCCAACGTGGTCTTTTACATCGCTAATTCCTCCGTGTCCGATCGAAAAATCTTGTCTGCACAAGGTGCAATTCGCGTAGTTTTCACCCTTTTTTTTTTTTAAATTAATGAAAAACCGTATTTTTTATCACTGCAACCGTAACCCGGAATAGGTTGATGAAAACCGTACGAATTACGGGAAAACCGGAGTAGTTGGCAGGTGTCTCACTAATGCCTTGCATCGTCTATATTAGATATAACGGGCGGATGGCGGGCGGGTGCAGTTCTGATCAAACGTTACATCGGGTGGATGGCGGATGCTTGACGACTTTCTGATGCGGTTGCGGATGAAATATTTGCCTATCCGCGCATCTCTAGTGTGTATACACTCACTGTGACAGGTGTGTGTGTGCGGGTAGAGTCCTTGGCCACAGGTGTGCACACACTGCCCCTGGTGGAGGAGGAGGGCAGGTGCACAGGTGGTGCACTGCGAGGCTGACACACCCCAACATGACGCACAGGTGCTGTGACACACTGAACATGGACGTCAAACGTAGCTCATTAAAATCATACTTCATCCCCTTGCAATGCAGTCTGCTGGAAACCACGGAAAGTGCCACTCTAGGTAGAAACTGGCACTGTGGTCAAAGTTGGAATTGCCTCCAAACACATTTTAAGATATTCAACTGTACGGCCGTCTGGATAGATATTGCATCCCCCTCCCCCAATTTGTCACGTTCCACGTGTCAGGCAAACCATTTTTTTTTTTAAACAATTAGGTCTTAGACTCGGGATAAATAGGAATCGCAATTCGATTATTTTTTCACACTCCAATTCCAAAGTGGTTGTACTCCTGGAGAAGATGGTGGATTATGCTATTGTTTTTTTTTAATATGCACATGCGTCATGGCCAATTACGCAATTGTTTTTTTTATATTATAAAATGGATAATAAATAGATCAATTAAATAATAAATAAATAAATACAATTAAAAAGCCCAAATGTTGAATCTTTTTTGTTTCTGAACACAAATGTTATTTATGTTTTTTTAATAAAATAAATAATAAATATATACAATTACATTTTTTTTTTTATTAAATGAAAAAAAAAACACGAATGTTAAATGTTTGTTGTATTAAAACACAAATGCTTTTTAAACTAATTTCTATGTTATAAATAATAAAGAAATACATCATGAATAAATGAAATAATGAATAAATATAATTAAATAAACCATTTTAAATAAAAAAATCACAAATGACGACGTCATTCAATTTAATTCAACTTACCAAAATGCAAGTGGCCTAGAAGGAAAAAAAATTCAATTACGCAATTGTTTTTTTTATATTAATCAATTAAATAATAAATACATACAATTAAAAAGCCCAAATGTTGATTCTTTTTTGTTTTTGAACACAAATTTAATTTTATTTTTTATTAAATAAATAAATAGACAAATATATACAATTACATCTTTTTTTTATTAAATAAAAAAAAAAACACAAATTTTAAATGTTTGTTGTATTAAAACACAAATGCTTTTTAAACTAATTTCTATGTTATAAATAATAATGAAATACATCATGAATAAATGAAATAATAAATAAATATAATTAAATAAACCATTTTAAATAAAAAAATCACAAATGACGACGTCATTCAATTTAATTCAACTTACCAAAACGCAAGTGGCCTAAGAGGAAAAAAATGTCAATTACGCAGTTGTTTTTTTATATTAATCAATTAAATAATAAATGAATACAATTAAAAAGCCCAAATGTTGATTCTTTTTTGTTTTTGAACACAAATTGTATTTTATTTTTTATTAAATAAATAAATAATAGACAAATATATACAATTACATCTTTTTTTTTATTAAATGAAAAAAAAAAACACGAATATTAAATGTTTGTTGTATTAAAACACAAATGCTTTTTAAACTAATTTCTATGTTATAAATAATAAAGAAATACATCATGAATAAATGAAATAATGAATAAATATAATTAAATAAACCATTTTAAATAAAAAAAAATAAAAAATGACGACGTCATTCAATTTAATTCAACTTACCAAAACGCGATTGGCCTAGGAGGAAAAAAAATTCAATTACGCAATTGTTTTTTTTTATATTAATCAATTAAATATTAAATGAATACAATTAAAAAGCCCAAATGTTGATTCTTTTTTGTTTTTGAACACACATTTTATTAAATTTTTTATTAAATAAATAAATAATAGACAAATATATACAATTACATCTTTTTTTTATTAAATGAAAAAAAACCCACAAATGTTAAATGTTTGTTGTATTAAAACACAAATGCTTTTTAAACTAATTTCTATGTTATAAATAATAAAGAAATACATCATGAATAAATGAAATAATGAATAAATATAATTAAATAAACCATTTTAAATAAAAAAATAAAAAATGACGACGTCATTCAATTTAATTCAACTTACCAAAACGCAAGTGGCCTAGAAGGAAAAAAATTTCAATTACGCAATTGTTTTTTATATATTAATCAATTAAATAATAAATAAATACAATTAAAAAGCCCAAATGTTGATTCTTTTTTGTTTTTGAACACAAATTTTATTTAATTTTTTATTAAATAAATAAATAATAGACAAATATATACAATTACATCTTTTTTTTATTAAATAAAAAAAAAAAACACGAATTTTAAATGTTTGTTGTATTAAAACACAAATGCTTTTTAAACTAATTTCTATGTTATAAATAATAAAGAAATACATCATGAATAAATGAAATAATGAATAAATATAATTAAATAAACTATTTTAAATAAAAAATTACAAATGACGACGTCATTCAATTTAATTCAACTTACCAAAACGCGATTGGCCTAGGAGGAAAAAAATTTTAATGACGCAATTGTTTTTTTATATTAATCAATTAAATAATAAATAAATACAATTAAAAAGCCCAAATGTTGATTCTTTTTTGTTTTTGAACACACATTTTATTTAATTTTTTATTAAATAAATAAATAATAGACAAATATATACAACTACATCTTTTTTTTATTAAATAAAAAAACAAACACGAATTTTAAATGTTTGTTGTATTAAAACACAAATGCTTTTTAAACTAATTTCTATGTTATAAATAATAAAGAAATACATCATGAATAAATGAAATAATGAATAAATATAATTAAATAAACCATTTTAAATAAAAAAATCAAAAATGACGACGTCATTCAATTTAATTCAACTCACCAAAACGCAAGTGGCCTAGGAGGAAAACAATTTCAATTACGCAATTGTTTTTTTTATATTAATAAATTAAATAATAAATAAATACAATTAAAAAGCCCAAATGTTGATTCTTTTTTGTTTTTGAACACAAATGTTATTTTATTTTTTATTAAATAAATAAATAATAGACAAATATATACAATTACATCTTTTTTTTATTAAATAAAAAAAAACACACAAATTTTAAATGTTTGTTGTATTAAAACACAAATGCTTTTTAAACTAATTTCTATGTTATAAATAATAATGAAATACATCATGAATAAATGAAATAATGAATAAATATAATTAAATAAACCATTTTAAATAAAAAATCACAAATGACGACGTCATTCAATTTAATTCAACTTACCAAAACGCAAGTGGCCTAGGAGGAAAAAAAATTCAATTACGCAATTGTTTTTTTTATATTAATCAATTAAATAATAACTAAATACAATTAAAAAGCCCAAATGTTTCTTTTTTGTTTTTGAACACAAATTTTATTTAATTTTTTATTAAATAAATAAATAATAGACAAATATATACAATTACATCTTTTTTTTATTAAATGAAAAAAAAAACACGAATGTTAAATGTTTGTTGTATTAAAACACAAATGCTTTTTAAACTAATTTCTATGTTATAAATAATAAAGAAATACATCATGAATAAATGAAATAATGAATAAATATAATTAAATAAACCATTTTAAATAAAAAATCACAAATGACGACGTCATTCAATTTAATTCAACTTACCAAAACGCAAGTGGCCTAAGAGGAAAAAATGTCAATTACGCAATTGTTTTTTTATATTAATAAATTAAATAATAAATAAATACAATTAAAAAGCCCAAATGTTGATTCTTTTTTGTTTTTGAACACAAATTTTATTTAATTTTTTATTAAATAAATAAATAATAGACAAATATATACAATTACATCTTTTTTTTATTAAATAAAAAAAAAACACGAATGTTAAATGTTTGTTGTATTAAAACACAAATGCTTTTTAAACTAATTTCTATGTTATAAATAATAAAGAAATACATCATGAATAAATGAAATAATGAATAAATATAATTAAATAAACCATTTTAAATAAAAAAAATCAAAAATGACGACGTCATTCAATTTAATTCAACTTACCAAAACGCAAGTGGCCTAAGAGGAAAACAATTTCAATTACGCAATTGTTTTTTTTTATATTAATCAATTAAATAATAAATAAATACAATTAAAAAGCCCAAACGTTGATTCTTTTTTGTTTTTGAACACAAATTTTATTTAATTTTTTATTAAATAAATAAATAATAGACAAATATATACAATTACATCTTTTTTTTATTAAATAAAAAAAAAAACACGAATTTTAAATGTTTGTTGTATTAAAACACAAATGCTTTTTAAACTAATTTCTATGTTATAAATAATAAAGAAATACATCATGAATAAATGAAATAATGAATAAATATAATTAAATAAACCATTTTAAATAAAAAAATCAAAAATGACGACGTCATTCAATTTAATTCAACTTACCAAAACGCAAGTGGCCTAAGAGGAAAAAATGTCAATTACGCAATTGTTTTTTTATATTAATAAATTAAATAATAAATAAATACAATTAAAAAGCCCAAATGTTGATTCTTTTTTGTTTTTGAACACAAATTTTATTTAATTTCTTATTAAATAAATAAATAATAGACAAATATATACAATTACATCTTTTTTTTATTAAATAAAAAAAAAAACACGAATTTTAAATGTTTGTTGTATTAAAACACAAATGCTTTTTAAACTAATTTCTATGTTATAAATAATAAAGAAATACATCATGAATAAATGAAATAATGAATAAATATAATTAAATAAACCATTTTAAATAAAAAAATCAAAAATGACGACGTCATTCAATTTAATTCAACTTACCAAAACGCAAGTGGCCTAGAAGGAAAAAAAATTCAATTACGTAATTTTTTTTTTTTTTATATTAATCAATTAAATATTAAATGAATACAATTAAAAAGCCCAAATGTTGATTATTTTTTGTTTTTGAACACAAATTTTATTTAATTTTTTATTAAATAAATAAATAATAGACAAATATATACAATTACATCTTTTTTTTATTAAATGAAAAAAAAAAACCACGAATATTAAATGTTTGTTGGATTAAAACACAAATGCTTTTTAGACTATAACATATCTATGTTATAAATAATAAATAAATAATGAATGAATGAAATATACAAATATAATTAAATAAACAAATTTAAATAAAAATCACAAATGACGACGTCATTCAATTTAATTAAACTTACTAAAAAAGGAGGAAAAAAACCTAATTCTACTGGTTTGGATTCCCATTATAATCTACATCTAACTGTTAAAAAAAAGATGTACATTATCACAATATTAACAAATAATATATATTTTAAACATGACACGGACAAAAGTCTTGGGACATCTGACCTCTGCATCGGCTCCTGTGGTCCAGGTAGTGTCGGGCTGGACACTGGGACACGCACGTCCCATGATGCAATGCGCTGCCGGGCAGACAGCTGGTGCAGTTTGGGTTGTCATGGAAACAGGAAGCACACGACGAGTGACACGCTGACAACATGAGAAAGTAAGCGTTAGATACAATGATGCAAATCTTTTTTGACTAAATATAGAAGCAATTAACACTGGCTTAGAGTCATGTTAGCTAATCACTCGCCCGAAGAAAGTCGTGAGACACAAACAACTTTCATGTGAAACCTCTGCCAAGGTCTTTCATCTACTACACGCTGGACTCACTTAAACAGCTGTCTGAATGCAGTAAAACATTCTGCTAACTAACCAACCAACTAACTAGTCAACTGTCCATAAAACATCAGGACTAGATTGCAATCGCACACTTGTGTTAACTAACACAACAATTAACTCAGTAAAACATGCAAAGTATAGGGTTTGCAGTTTTTGTATCTATGCTAACATTGTTAACTAACTAACTAACAAATTGAATAAAGGTCAATCAACATTGATAACTACAAAAGTGACTGAATAACCAATTCAACTAAATCAAGATTTTTGCCATGGTCTAAATATAACTACTGACCTCGTAGGAACACGTTAAGATAGTTCATGCAACATTCTACAAACTAACTAGAAAATTGACGAAGTAAACAACTAACCGATTGACTGACTGACCAACCGACAAACTGATCATCCCACCAACCAACTTACGGCAGTCAAAACAGAACACCTGACCTTGTGAAAATAAGACATTTTTTTGGCATCATTCTGCTAACCAACAAACCAAAAAACCCAACCAAGTGCCCAACCAACTAACCACCCCGACGATCAACCAACCAACAAATTGACCAACCAACCGATCGACCAACCAACCAACCAACCAACAGACCAACCAACCAACAAACGGACCAACCAACTAACCGACTGACCCAACCAAGCAACTGAACAACAAAACAACCAACCGACTGACCAACCAGCCGACAGACTGGCCAACCAACTGACCGACCAAGCAACTTACTAAAGTAAAAACATAACACCTGACCTTGTTTAATAAAACTAACTGCAGTGTTTAACTCATACCTTCCTACCTACCGAACTCGCTGACTAACTGACCAACCAATTGATTAACTCAAATCAAGACAAAACATCTACCACCTTGCTTTATGGTAATTAGTAATGTGTTTTTTGCAGAACCATGTTAACAGACTAACTTACTAACTAACTAGCTCAATGACTCACTGTGGTTTAAAAAAATTACTTCTGATCTTATGGAAATATGTGGTGTTGTTTTAAGTGACTAACTAAGCAACCAACTAATTAACCAACTAACTCTGATTGAAGTAACACATCGCCGGAAGGGGAAGTGCATTTTTTGCATAATCATGTCAACTAACTAACTCAGTCATTTCCTGCCTCACTGAATGACCGCTTGAACCACCAACCAACCAACCGGCTAACCCACCAAATGACAGGACCAGCCAATCAAACCCCTGACTAAGTGCTCTCAGAACACCTCAGCTTGCGGAAATATAAGATATGTTTTTTGCATTGTGCTGCTACCCAACTAACAAACCGACCAAACAACCAATCAACTGACCATTCAACTTACCAACCGACCGACAGAACGACCAATATACTCACCAACCAACCAACTTACTGCAGTCAAAACATAACACCTGACCTTGTGGAAATAAGACATACATTTTTGCATTATTCTGCTAACCAACCAAACAACCCACAGACCACACAACCAACCAACCAACCAACCCATATAGCAAGTCACCGGCCGACCAAACAACCGACTGACCGACCAACCAACCAACAAACTGCCTGGCCGACCAACCAACCTAACCCAACCAACCAATCAACCAACTTGCAGCAGTCGAAACATAACACCTGATCTTGTAGAAAAAAAGACACAATTTTTGCATTATTCTGCTAACCAACCAATCAACCACCCAACCAACGTGGAAATTAGACATGATTTTGCATCATACTGCTAACCAACCAACTGACCAACTGAAAAACCAAAAGAAAACGACAAACCGACTTACTGCAGTCAAAACAGAACACCTAACCTTGTGGAAATAAGACATCATTTTTGCATCATTCTGCCAACCAACCAAACAACCCATCCAGCAAGCAACCAGCGGACCAATCAACCGACAGACCAACCAACTGCCTGGCCGACCAACCACCCTAACCCAACCAATGAATCGATCAACCAACTTGCTGCAGTCGAAACATAACACATGATCTTGTAGAAAAGAGACAACATTTTTGCATTATTCTGCAAACCAACCAATCAACCAACCAACCAACCAACCAACGTGGAAATTAGACATAATTTTGCATCATACTGTTAACCAACCAACTGACCAATCAACTGAAAAACCAAAAGAAAACGACAAACCGACTTACTGCAGTCGAAACAGAACACCTGACATTGTGGAAATAAGACATCATTTTTGCATCATTCTGCCAACCAACCAAACAACCCATCCAGCAAGCAACCAGCGGACCAACCAACCGACAGACCAACCAACTGCCTGGCCGACCAACCACCCTAACCCAACCAATGAATCGATCAACCAACTTGCTGCAGTCAAAACATAACACCTGATCTTGTAGAAAAAAGACAACATTTTTGCATTATTCTGCAAACCAACCAATCAACCAACCAATCAACCAACCAACGTAGAAATTAGACATCATTTTGCATCATACTGTTAACCAACCAACTGACCAATCAACTGACCGACTGAAAAACCAAAAGAAAACGACAAACCGACTTACTGCAGTCGAAACAGAACACCTGATATTGTGGAAATAAGACATCATTTTTGCATCATTCTGCCAACCAACCAAACAACCCATCCAGCAAGCAACCAGCGGACCAATCAACCGACAGACCAACCAACTGCCTGGCCGACCAACCACCCTAACCCAACCAATGAATCGATCAACCAACTTGCTGCAGTCGAAACATAACACCTGATCTTGTAGAAAAAAAGACAACATTTTTGCATTATTCTGCAAACCAACCAATCAACCAACCAACCAACGTGGAAATTAGACATAATTTTGCATCATACTGTTAACCAACCAACTGACTGACTGAAAAACCAAAAGAAAACGACAAACCGACTTACTGCAGTCGAAACAGAACACCTGATATTGTGGAAATAAGACATCATTTTTGCATCATTCTGCCAACCAACCAAACAACCCATCCAGCAAGCAACCAGCGGACCAACCAACCGACAACTGACCAACCAACCAAGCGACCAGCCAACTGACCAACCAACCAACCAACAGACCAACCAACTGACTGACCGACTGACCGGCCAGCTGACCGACCAACTGACAAACCGACTTACTGCAGTCGAAACAGAACACCTGACCTTGTGGAAATAAGACATCATTTTTGCATCATTCTGCCAACCAACCAAACAACCCATCCAGCAAGCCACCAGCGGACCAATCAACCGACAGACCAACCAACTGCTTGTCCGACCAATCACCCTAACCCAACCAATGAATCGATCACCAACTTGCTGCAGTCGAAACATAACACCTGATCTTGTAGAAAAAAGACAACATTTTTGCATTTTTCTGCAAACCAACCAATCAACCAACCAACCAACGTGGAAATTAGACATAATTTTGCATCATACTGTTAACCAACCAACTGACTGACTGAAAAACCAAAAGAAAACGACAAACCGACTTACTGCAGTCGAAACAGAACACCTGATATTGTGGAAATAAGACATCATTTTTGCATCATTCTGCCAACCAACCAAACAACCCATCCAGCAAGCAACCAGCGGACCAACCAACCGACAACTGACCGACCAACCAAGCGACAACTGACCGACCAACCAAGCGACCAGCCAACTGACCAACCAACCAACAGACCAACCAACTGACTGACCAACCGACCGGCCAGCTGACCGACCAACTGACAAACCGACTTACTGCAGTCGAAACAGAACACCTGACCTTGTGGAAATAAGACATCATTTTTGCATCATTCTGCCAACCAACCAAACAACCCATCCAGCAAGCCACCAGCGGACCAATCAACCGACAGACCAACCAACTGCCTGGCCGACCAACCACCCTAACCCAACCAATGAATCGATCAACCAACTTGCTGCAGTCGAAACATAATACCTGATCTTGTAGAAAAAAGACAACATTTTTGCATTTTTCTGCAAACCAACCAACCAACGTGGAAATTAGACATAATTTTGCATCATACTGTTAACCAACCAACTGACTGACTAAAAAACCAAAAGAAAACGACAAACCGACTTACTGCAGTCGAAACAGAACACCTGATATTGTGGAAATAAGACATCATTTTTGCATCATTCTGCCAACCAACCAAACAACCCATCCAGCAAGCAACCAGCGGACCAACCAAGCGACAACTGACCGACCAACCAAGCGACCAGCCAACTGACCAACCAACCAACAGACCAACCAACTGACTGACCAACCGACCGGCCAGCTGACCGACCAACTGACAAACCGACTTACTGCAGTCGAAACAGAACACCTGACCTTGTGGAAATAAGACATGCTTTTTGCATCATTCTGCCAACCAACCAAACAACCCATCCAGCAAGCAACCAGCGGACCAATCAACCGACAGACCAACCAACTGCCTGGCCGACCAACCACCCTAACCCAACCAATGAATCGATCAACCAACTTGCTGCAGTCGAAACATAACACCTGATCTAGTAGAAAAAAAGACAACATTTTTGCATTATTCTGCAAACCAACCAATCAACCAACCAACCAATGTGGAAATTAGACATAATTTTGCATCATACTGCTAACCAACCAACTGACCAATCAACTGACCGACTGAAAAACCAAAAGAAAACGACAAACCGACTTACTGCAGTCGAAACAGAACACCTGACCTTGTGGAAATAAGACATCCTTTTTGCATCATTCTGCCAACCAACCAAACAACCCATCCAGCAAGCAACCAGCGGACCAATCAACCAATAGACCAACCAACTGCCTGGCCGACCAACCACCCTAACCCAACCAATGAATCGATCAACCAACTTGCTGCAGTCGAAACATAACACCTGATCTTGTAGAAAAAAGACAACATTTTTGCATTTTTCTGCAAACCAACCAATCAACCAACCAACCAACGTGGAAATTAGACATAATTTTGCATCATACTGTTAACCAACCAACTGACTGACTGAAAAACCAAAAGAAAACGACAAACCGACTTACTGCAGTCGAAACAGAACACCTGACCTCGTAGAAATAAGACATCATTTTTGCATCATTCTGCCAACCAACCAAACAACCCATCCAGCAAGCAACCAGCGGACCAATCAACCGACAGACCAACCAACTGCCTGGCCGACCAACCACCCTAACCCAACCAATGAATCGATCAACCAACTTGCTGCAGTCGAAACATAACACCTGATCTTGTAGAAAAAAAGACAACATTTTTGCATTTTTCTGCAAACCAACCAACCAACGTGGAAATTAGACATAATTTTGCATCATACTGTTAACCAACCAACTGACTGACTGAAAAACCAAAAGAAAACGACAAACCGACTTACTGCAGTCGAAACAGAACACCTGATATTGTGGAAATAAGACATCATTTTTGCATCATTCTGCCAACCAACCAAACAACCCATCCAGCAAGCAACCGGCGGACCAACCAACCGACAACTGACCGACCAACCAAGCGACCAGCCAACTGACCAACCAACCAACAGACCAACCAACTGACTGACTAACCGACCGGCCAGCTGACCGACCAACTGACAAACCGACTTACTGCAGTCGAAACAGAACACCTGACCTTGTGGAAATAAGACATCATTTTTGCATCATTCTGCCAACCAACCAAACAACCCATCCAGCAAGCCACCAGCGGACCAATCAACCGACAGACCAACCAACTGCCTGGCCGACCAACCACCCTAACCCAACCAATGAATCGATCAACCAACTTGCTGCAGTCGAAACATAACACCTGATCTTGTAGAAAAAAAGACAACATTTTTGCATTATTCTGCAAACCAACCAATCAACCAACCAACCAACGTGGAAATTAGACATCATTTTGCATCATACTGTTAACCAACCAACTGACTGACTGAAAAAACAAAAGAAAACGACAAACCGACTTACTGCAGTCGAAACAGAACACCTGATATTGTGGAAATAAGACATCATTTTTGCATCATTCTGCCAACCAACCAAACAACCCATCCAGCAAGCAACCAGCGGACCAATCAACCGACAGACCAACCAACTGCCTGGCTGACCAACCACCCTAACCCAACCAATGAATCGATCAACCAACTTGCTGCAGTCGAAACATAACACCTGATCTTGTAGAAAAAAAGACAACATTTTTGCATTATTCTGCAAACCAACCAATCAACCAACCAACCAACGTGGAAATTAGACATAATTTTGCATCATACTGCTAACCAACCAACTGACCAATCAACTGACCGACTGAAAAACCAAAAGAAAACGACAAACCGACTTACTGCAGTCGAAACAGAACACCTGACCTTGTGGAAATAAGACATCATTTTTGCATCATTCTGCCAACCAACCAAACAACCCATCCAGCAAGCAACCAGAGGACCAACCAACCGACAGACCAACCAACTGCCTGGCCGACCAACCACCCTAACCCAACCAATGAATCGATCAACCAACTTGCTGCAGTCGAAACATAACACCTGATCTTTTAGAAAAAAGACAACATTTTTGCATTTTTCTGCAAACCAACCAATCAACCAACCAACCAACGTGGAAATTAGACATCATTTTGCATCATACTGTTAACCAACCAACTGACTGACTGAAAAACCAAAAGAAAACGACAAACCGACTTACTGCAGTCGAAACAGAACACCTGATATTGTGGAAATAAGACATCATTTTTGCATCATTCTGCCAACCAACCAAACAACCCATCCAGCAAGCAACCAGCGGACCAACCAACCGACAACTGACCAACCAACCAAGCGACCAGCCAACTGACCAACCAACCAACCAACAGACCAACCAACTGACTGACCGACTGACCGGCCAGCTGACCGACCAACTGACAAACCGACTTACTGCAGTCGAAACAGAACACCTGACCTTGTGGAAATAAGACATCATTTTTGCATCATTCTGCCAACCAACCAAACAACCCATCCAGCAAGCCACCAGCGGACCAATCAACCGACAGACCAACCAACTGCTTGTCCGACCAATCACCCTAACCCAACCAATGAATCGATCACCAACTTGCTGCAGTCGAAACATAACACCTGATCTTGTAGAAAAAAGACAACATTTTTGCATTTTTCTGCAAACCAACCAATCAACCAACCAACCAACGTGGAAATTAGACATAATTTTGCATCATACTGTTAACCAACCAACTGACTGACTGAAAAACCAAAAGAAAACGACAAACCGACTTACTGCAGTCGAAACAGAACACCTGATATTGTGGAAATAAGACATCATTTTTGCATCATTCTGCCAACCAACCAAACAACCCATCCAGCAAGCAACCAGCGGACCAACCAACCGACAACTGACCGACCAACCAAGCGACAACTGACCGACCAACCAAGCGACCAGCCAACTGACCAACCAACCAACAGACCAACCAACTGACTGACCAACCGACCGGCCAGCTGACCGACCAACTGACAAACCGACTTACTGCAGTCGAAACAGAACACCTGACCTTGTGGAAATAAGACATCATTTTTGCATCATTCTGCCAACCAACCAAACAACCCATCCAGCAAGCCACCAGCGGACCAATCAACCGACAGACCAACCAACTGCCTGGCCGACCAACCACCCTAACCCAACCAATGAATCGATCAACCAACTTGCTGCAGTCGAAACATAATACCTGATCTTGTAGAAAAAAGACAACATTTTTGCATTTTTCTGCAAACCAACCAACCAACGTGGAAATTAGACATAATTTTGCATCATACTGTTAACCAACCAACTGACTGACTAAAAAACCAAAAGAAAACGACAAACCGACTTACTGCAGTCGAAACAGAACACCTGATATTGTGGAAATAAGACATCATTTTTGCATCATTCTGCCAACCAACCAAACAACCCATCCAGCAAGCAACCAGCGGACCAACCAAGCGACAACTGACCGACCAACCAAGCGACCAGCCAACTGACCAACCAACCAACAGACCAACCAACTGACTGACCAACCGACCGGCCAGCTGACCGACCAACTGACAAACCGACTTACTGCAGTCGAAACAGAACACCTGACCTTGTGGAAATAAGACATGCTTTTTGCATCATTCTGCCAACCAACCAAACAACCCATCCAGCAAGCAACCAGCGGACCAATCAACCGACAGACCAACCAACTGCCTGGCCGACCAACCACCCTAACCCAACCAATGAATCGATCAACCAACTTGCTGCAGTCGAAACATAACACCTGATCTAGTAGAAAAAAAGACAACATTTTTGCATTATTCTGCAAACCAACCAATCAACCAACCAACCAATGTGGAAATTAGACATAATTTTGCATCATACTGCTAACCAACCAACTGACCAATCAACTGACCGACTGAAAAACCAAAAGAAAACGACAAACCGACTTACTGCAGTCGAAACAGAACACCTGACCTTGTGGAAATAAGACATCCTTTTTGCATCATTCTGCCAACCAACCAAACAACCCATCCAGCAAGCAACCAGCGGACCAATCAACCAATAGACCAACCAACTGCCTGGCCGACCAACCACCCTAACCCAACCAATGAATCGATCAACCAACTTGCTGCAGTCGAAACATAACACCTGATCTTGTAGAAAAAAGACAACATTTTTGCATTTTTCTGCAAACCAACCAATCAACCAACCAACCAACGTGGAAATTAGACATAATTTTGCATCATACTGTTAACCAACCAACTGACTGACTGAAAAACCAAAAGAAAACGACAAACCGACTTACTGCAGTCGAAACAGAACACCTGACCTCGTAGAAATAGGACATCATTTTTGCATCATTCTGCCAACCAACCAAACAACCCATCCAGCAAGCAACCAGCGGACCAATCAACCGACAGACCAACCAACTGCCTGGCCGACCAACCACCCTAACCCAACCAATGAATCGATCAACCAACTTGCTGCAGTCGAAACATAACACCTGATCTTGTAGAAAAAAAGACAACATTTTTGCATTTTTCTGCAAACCAACCAACCAACGTGGAAATTAGACATAATTTTGCATCATACTGTTAACCAACCAACTGACTGACTGAAAAACCAAAAGAAAACGACAAACCGACTTACTGCAGTCGAAACAGAACACCTGATATTGTGGAAATAAGACATCATTTTTGCATCATTCTGCCAACCAACCAAACAACCCATCCAGCAAGCAACCGGCGGACCAACCAACCGACAACTGACCGACCAACCAAGCGACCAGCCAACTGACCAACCAACCAACAGACCAACCAACTGACTGACTAACCGACCGGCCAGCTGACCGACCAACTGACAAACCGACTTACTGCAGTCGAAACAGAACACCTGACCTTGTGGAAATAAGACATCATTTTTGCATCATTCTGCCAACCAACCAAACAACCCATCCAGCAAGCCACCAGCGGACCAATCAACCGACAGACCAACCAACTGCCTGGCCGACCAACCACCCTAACCCAACCAATGAATCGATCAACCAACTTGCTGCAGTCGAAACATAACACCTGATCTTGTAGAAAAAAAGACAACATTTTTGCATTATTCTGCAAACCAACCAATCAACCAACCAACCAACGTGGAAATTAGACATCATTTTGCATCATACTGTTAACCAACCAACTGACTGACTGAAAAAACAAAAGAAAACGACAAACCGACTTACTGCAGTCGAAACAGAACACCTGATATTGTGGAAATAAGACATCATTTTTGCATCATTCTGCCAACCAACCAAACAACCCATCCAGCAAGCAACCAGCGGACCAATCAACCGACAGACCAACCAACTGCCTGGCTGACCAACCACCCTAACCCAACCAATGAATCGATCAACCAACTTGCTGCAGTCGAAACATAACACCTGATCTTGTAGAAAAAAAGACAACATTTTTGCATTATTCTGCAAACCAACCAATCAACCAACCAACCAACGTGGAAATTAGACATAATTTTGCATCATACTGCTAACCAACCAACTGACCAATCAACTGACCGACTGAAAAACCAAAAGAAAACGACAAACCGACTTACTGCAGTCGAAACAGAACACCTGACCTTGTGGAAATAAGACATCATTTTTGCATCATTCTGCCAACCAACCAAACAACCCATCCAGCAAGCAACCAGAGGACCAACCAACCGACAGACCAACCAACTGCCTGGCCGACCAACCACCCTAACCCAACCAATGAATCGATCAACCAACTTGCTGCAGTCGAAACATAACACCTGATCTTTTAGAAAAAAGACAACATTTTTGCATTTTTCTGCAAACCAACCAATCAACCAACCAACCAACGTGGAAATTAGACATCATTTTGCATCATACTGTTAACCAACCAACTGACTGACTGAAAAACCAAAAGAAAACGACAAACCGACTTACTGCAGTCGAAACAGAACACCTGATATTGTGGAAATAAGACATCATTTTTGCATCATTCTGCCAACCAACCAAACAACCCATCCAGCAAGCAACCAGCGGACCAACCAACCGACAACTGACCAACCAACCAAGCGACCAGCCAACTGACCAACCAACCAACCAACAGACCAACCAACTGACTGACCGACTGACCGGCCAGCTGACCGACCAACTGACAAACCGACTTACTGCAGTCGAAACAGAACACCTGACCTTGTGGAAATAAGACATCATTTTTGCATCATTCTGCCAACCAACCAAACAACCCATCCAGCAAGCCACCAGCGGACCAATCAACCGACAGACCAACCAACTGCTTGTCCGACCAATCACCCTAACCCAACCAATGAATCGATCACCAACTTGCTGCAGTCGAAACATAACACCTGATCTTGTAGAAAAAAGACAACATTTTTGCATTTTTCTGCAAACCAACCAATCAACCAACCAACCAACGTGGAAATTAGACATAATTTTGCATCATACTGTTAACCAACCAACTGACTGACTGAAAAACCAAAAGAAAACGACAAACCGACTTACTGCAGTCGAAACAGAACACCTGATATTGTGGAAATAAGACATCATTTTTGCATCATTCTGCCAACCAACCAAACAACCCATCCAGCAAGCAACCAGCGGACCAACCAACCGACAACTGACCGACCAACCAAGCGACAACTGACCGACCAACCAAGCGACCAGCCAACTGACCAACCAACCAACAGACCAACCAACTGACTGACCAACCGACCGGCCAGCTGACCGACCAACTGACAAACCGACTTACTGCAGTCGAAACAGAACACCTGACCTTGTGGAAATAAGACATCATTTTTGCATCATTCTGCCAACCAACCAAACAACCCATCCAGCAAGCCACCAGCGGACCAATCAACCGACAGACCAACCAACTGCCTGGCCGACCAACCACCCTAACCCAACCAATGAATCGATCAACCAACTTGCTGCAGTCGAAACATAATACCTGATCTTGTAGAAAAAAGACAACATTTTTGCATTTTTCTGCAAACCAACCAACCAACGTGGAAATTAGACATAATTTTGCATCATACTGTTAACCAACCAACTGACTGACTAAAAAACCAAAAGAAAACGACAAACCGACTTACTGCAGTCGAAACAGAACACCTGATATTGTGGAAATAAGACATCATTTTTGCATCATTCTGCCAACCAACCAAACAACCCATCCAGCAAGCAACCAGCGGACCAACCAAGCGACAACTGACCGACCAACCAAGCGACCAGCCAACTGACCAACCAACCAACAGACCAACCAACTGACTGACCAACCGACCGGCCAGCTGACCGACCAACTGACAAACCGACTTACTGCAGTCGAAACAGAACACCTGACCTTGTGGAAATAAGACATGCTTTTTGCATCATTCTGCCAACCAACCAAACAACCCATCCAGCAAGCAACCAGCGGACCAATCAACCGACAGACCAACCAACTGCCTGGCCGACCAACCACCCTAACCCAACCAATGAATCGATCAACCAACTTGCTGCAGTCGAAACATAACACCTGATCTAGTAGAAAAAAAGACAACATTTTTGCATTATTCTGCAAACCAACCAATCAACCAACCAACCAATGTGGAAATTAGACATAATTTTGCATCATACTGCTAACCAACCAACTGACCAATCAACTGACCGACTGAAAAACCAAAAGAAAACGACAAACCGACTTACTGCAGTCGAAACAGAACACCTGACCTTGTGGAAATAAGACATCCTTTTTGCATCATTCTGCCAACCAACCAAACAACCCATCCAGCAAGCAACCAGCGGACCAATCAACCAATAGACCAACCAACTGCCTGGCCGACCAACCACCCTAACCCAACCAATGAATCGATCAACCAACTTGCTGCAGTCGAAACATAACACCTGATCTTGTAGAAAAAAGACAACATTTTTGCATTTTTCTGCAAACCAACCAATCAACCAACCAACCAACGTGGAAATTAGACATAATTTTGCATCATACTGTTAACCAACCAACTGACTGACTGAAAAACCAAAAGAAAACGACAAACCGACTTACTGCAGTCGAAACAGAACACCTGACCTCGTAGAAATAAGACATCATTTTTGCATCATTCTGCCAACCAACCAAACAACCCATCCAGCAAGCAACCAGCGGACCAATCAACCGACAGACCAACCAACTGCCTGGCCGACCAACCACCCTAACCCAACCAATGAATCGATCAACCAACTTGCTGCAGTCGAAACATAACACCTGATCTTGTAGAAAAAAAGACAACATTTTTGCATTTTTCTGCAAACCAACCAACCAACGTGGAAATTAGACATAATTTTGCATCATACTGTTAACCAACCAACTGACTGACTGAAAAACCAAAAGAAAACGACAAACCGACTTACTGCAGTCGAAACAGAACACCTGATATTGTGGAAATAAGACATCATTTTTGCATCATTCTGCCAACCAACCAAACAACCCATCCAGCAAGCAACCGGCGGACCAACCAACCGACAACTGACCGACCAACCAAGCGACCAGCCAACTGACCAACCAACCAACAGACCAACCAACTGACTGACTAACCGACCGGCCAGCTGACCGACCAACTGACAAACCGACTTACTGCAGTCGAAACAGAACACCTGACCTTGTGGAAATAAGACATCATTTTTGCATCATTCTGCCAACCAACCAAACAACCCATCCAGCAAGCCACCAGCGGACCAATCAACCGACAGACCAACCAACTGCCTGGCCGACCAACCACCCTAACCCAACCAATGAATCGATCAACCAACTTGCTGCAGTCGAAACATAACACCTGATCTTGTAGAAAAAAAGACAACATTTTTGCATTATTCTGCAAACCAACCAATCAACCAACCAACCAACGTGGAAATTAGACATCATTTTGCATCATACTGTTAACCAACCAACTGACTGACTGAAAAAACAAAAGAAAACGACAAACCGACTTACTGCAGTCGAAACAGAACACCTGATATTGTGGAAATAAGACATCATTTTTGCATCATTCTGCCAACCAACCAAACAACCCATCCAGCAAGCAACCAGCGGACCAATCAACCGACAGACCAACCAACTGCCTGGCTGACCAACCACCCTAACCCAACCAATGAATCGATCAACCAACTTGCTGCAGTCGAAACATAACACCTGATCTTGTAGAAAAAAAGACAACATTTTTGCATTATTCTGCAAACCAACCAATCAACCAACCAACCAACGTGGAAATTAGACATAATTTTGCATCATACTGCTAACCAACCAACTGACCAATCAACTGACCGACTGAAAAACCAAAAGAAAACGACAAACCGACTTACTGCAGTCGAAACAGAACACCTGACCTTGTGGAAATAAGACATCATTTTTGCATCATTCTGCCAACCAACCAAACAACCCATCCAGCAAGCAACCAGAGGACCAACCAACCGACAGACCAACCAACTGCCTGGCCGACCAACCACCCTAACCCAACCAATGAATCGATCAACCAACTTGCTGCAGTCGAAACATAACACCTGATCTTTTAGAAAAAAGACAACATTTTTGCATTTTTCTGCAAACCAACCAATCAACCAACCAACCAACGTGGAAATTAGACATCATTTTGCATCATACTGTTAACCAACCAACTGACTGACTGAAAAACCAAAAGAAAACGACAAACCGACTTACTGCAGTCGAAACAGAACACCTGATATTGTGGAAATAAGACATCATTTTTGCATCATTCTGCCAACCAACCAAACAACCCATCCAGCAAGCAACCAGCGGACCAACCAACCGACAACTGACCGACCAACCAAGCGACAACTGACCGACCAACCAAGCGACCAGCCAACTGACCAACCAACCAACAGACCAACCAACTGACTGACTAACCGACTTACTGCAGTCGAAACAGAACACCTGACCTTGTGGAAATAAGACATCATTTTTGCATCATTCTGCCAACCAACCAAACAACCCATCCAGCAAGCAACCAGCGGACCAATCAACCGACAGACCAACCAACTGCCTGGCCGACCAACCACCCTAACCCAACCAATGAATCGATCAACCAACTTGCTGCAGTCGAAACATAACACCTGATCTTGTAGAAAAAAAGACAACATTTTTGCATTATTCTGCAAACCAACCAATCAACCAACCAACCAACGTGGAAATTAGACATCATTTTGCATCATACTGTTAACCAACCAACTGACTGACTGAAAAACCAAAAGAAAACGACAAACCGACTTACTGCAGTCGAAACAGAACACCTGATATTGTGGAAATAAGACATCATTTTTGCATCTTTCTGCCAACCAACCAAACAACCCATGCAGCAAGCAACCAGCGGACCAACCAACCGACAACTCACCGACCAACCAAGCGACCAGCCAACTGACCAACCAACCAACAGACCAACCAACTGACTGACCAACCGACCGGCCAGCTGACCGACCAACTGACAAACCGACTTACTGCAGTCGAAACAGAACACCTGACCTTGTGGAAATAAGACATCATTTTTGCATCATTCTGCCAACCAACCAAACAACCCATCCAGCAAGCAACCAGCGGACCAATCAACCGACAGACCAACCAACTGCCTGGCCGACCAACCACCCTAACCCAACCAATGAATCGATCAACCAACTTGCTGCAGTCGAAACAAAACACCTGATCTTGTAGAAACAAAGACAACATTTTTGCATTATTCTGCAAACCAACCAACCAATGTGGAAATTAGACATAATTTTGCATCATACTGTTAACCAACCAACTGACCAATCAACTGAAAAACCAAAAGAAAACAACAAACCGACTTACTGCAGTCGAAACAGAACGCCTGATATTGTGGAAATAAGACATCATTTTTGCATCATTCTGCCAACCAACCAAACTACCCATCCAGCAAGCAACCAGCGAACCAATCAACCGACAGACCAACCAACTGCCTGGCCGACCAACCACCCTAACCCAACCAATGAATCGATCAACCAACTTGCTGCAGTCGAAACATAACACCTGATCTTGTAGAAAAAAGACACCATTTTTGCATTATTCTGCTAACCAACCAATCAACCACCCAACCAACGTGGAAATTAGACATAATTTTGCATCATACTGCTAACCAACCAACTGACCAATCAACTGACCGACTGAAAAACCAAAAGAAAACGACAAACCGACTTACTGCAGTCGAAACAGAACACCTGACCTTGTGGAAATAAGACATCATTTTTGCATCATTCTGCCAACAGACCAAACAACCCATCCAGCAAGCCACCAGCGGACCAATCAACCGACAGACCAACCAACTGCCTGGCCGACCAACCACCCTAACCCAACCAATGAATCGATCAACCAACTTGCTGCAGTCGAAACATAACACCTGATCTTGTAGAAAAAAGACAACATTTTTGCATTATTCTGCAAACCAACCAACCAACGTGGAAATTAGACATAATTTTGCATCATACTGTTAACCAACCAACTGACTGACTGAAAAACCAAAAGAAAACGACAAACCGACTTACTGCAGTCGAAACAGAACACCTGATATTGTGGAAATAAGACATCATTTTTGCATCATTCTGCCAACCAACCAAACTACCCATCCAGCAACCAACCAGCGGACCAATCAACCGACAGACCAACCAACTGCCTGGCCGACCAACCACCCTAACCCAACCAATGAATCGATCAACCAACTTGCTGCAGTCGAAACAAAACACCTGATCTTGTAGAAACAAAGACAACATTTTTGCATTATTCTGCAAACCAACCAACCAATGTGGAAATTAGACATAATTTTGCATCATACTGTTAACCAACCAACTGACTGAAAAACCAAAAGAAAA